>NC_056743.1:481285510-481358010 GCF_019279795.1 Protopterus annectens | reverse complement strand
TTTTCATTTTCAAAAGGTACCATCTGCTGAACACTATAGATGGTGTTCCAGTGGAATGCTTTAATATTTTCAGAGGATAATTGGCTGTAACGAGATAACAGCAGACCATCTAGTAGAAAGGATCACTACAGGGAAACTATTTACAGGCAAAATTGTTTAAATTATAATTCTAGTAGCTTAAGGATAAACATTAATTTCTTTAGTGTTTGAACAGGTAGCAATTATCCAATCATACTTAGTTTTAACTGTGAACTCTTAAAAATTATTAGATAAAATAGGAAGAATTTTTCAAGCATTTGTTTCTCGGCAGAACAGAATAAAATTCTTTACATAACTAATTTCACTGTGCACATTGAATAAAAGTTTTTGGACTTGCAGAACAATTTCATAAGCATAGCATCCTTTCTTTGCAAAATTATCTTAAAATACTGCGTATACTATATATAATATCTTTTTTAGGGTACAATATCTGAGAGACCGATACAATATATATGAGTTGAGGCCCTGCAGCTAAGGTGTTAGCATTTTTAAATCAAAGGAAAGGGTTTAAACACTTAAGCATGCTACAGTAGACTTATTCAGTCACTGAATAAAACTTTAAACTTGGAATTTTTAAGTATGGTAGGTACATTTGACAGAAAAAAAGCAAAAGTAACTGTGATATATTTCTCAGCTTTCCTTGCTTTCACAGAATCCCCGATTTTGCCTAATGTCTGTGATCTGTCCCCCCAAAAAAAATTAATTTTTTTGGCAAATCCACTAGGACTGCAAACGATAATTAATGACAGACATTTGAGTTTAAGACTTCAAATCCTTATGGAAAGGCATGCAATGCAAAACATGTTGTTTTAGCAAATTTCTAAGTTTGTAAGCGCAATAATTCAACTCTGACACATTAGTTTTTAGGTTTGTCCATATTTCTTGAGGTTGAGAGGTACGCAAGATAATCATGAACATAGTATGTAGACACACATAGGCTTTCTGTGCAGTTTGCCGATGTTCAGTACCATGATTCATAGACATGGATCAAAGTACTAAACAGTGATATAGAGTGGGATATCTCTATTATAGCAATAATCTCCACGCAATTAGGTGAGTAATGCTGCATGGGCCCACAGTTGGCGTGGTTTCCGAGACCAAACCAGCCGAACCGATAAAACCAACCAGTCCACACCCAGAAGCATTCATCCACACTTATATTTATTATGCTATTATAGAAAAGAAACTATTAAGAAAAAAACTGGTATAGTATACTGTAATACCTGTAGTATAATACTGTCTGCCTCCGCGGATGTCTTGGTGCATCAGCGCTACAAAAGGCTGGGAGAAAGCTGGGCAAAAAAGCAGTTTTTTTATTGTTTAAGTGTTTTTTTTATGTTTTATGGCTAGACAAAATGGGTTTTAAGATGAGGAGACAAACGCTGTATTATAAAAATTCTTTCGCTTGTTGCTTACTTTATTAGATCTCCTGTCGTTGCTTTTGAACTTGCCGTTAGCAAACCCCAAGGTCTGGTTTCTTTTTTCTCCGTGCATTTTAAGAACCTGTCTCGCTATAAAATAAATGGGTGCTTATCTTAAAGCTGATCAAAGCGTCTTACTATGTTTTATTTTACTATGTTAAAGCGATCTCACTATTGAAATCCAATTCATAAAAAGTCAGTTTATTAAAGAACCTTTTTCCATTAGTAACTTCGAAGTCAGGGAACCCGGTTTTTAATCCGTAGTATAATTATGAATAATGCACACATTCATAGTGTATATTATGCACTACTCTATTAAAGACATTCCCAATCTGTTTCATGTTTTAAAAAAATACAGTTGCTATAAAATTCCAGTTTTAAAAATCTCAGTGTAAGGTTTCTTGGATATTTTCCAGTGCATGCATTCAAACTGACAGATATCTAATGCAACAGTATGTATTGTTGTACTATATAATTAATAAAGGATGTGTCAGATACATACCTTATTAAAAGTCTCTTCCCTGATGTGTTTTGCCCCACTCTCATTCCTAACACCATTTCATAAAGAATTGCCATTAATTAGGCACAATGGTATACCCAAGTTCATTCCAATATTATTAGACTGCAGGTCATGGTCTCACTGTCAGATGCATATCAGCTTAACTCTATAAAAATGGGAAAACTGTGATTGCAGTAGCAGGTTTTCCTGCACCACAGGAACTCCAGTACCTATAGAGCTTTTCCAACCATGCAAAGGAGTTATTACTTTTGTTTTACCTTAGCACACTTGTATGCTACTACATGTTCATTACTGAAAGGATATCTGCACTATAGCATCAGTTTGTATGCAGCTGGTGTCCCCTTAGTTACCCCACTGGGACCAGTCCATACACAGATGGTGTACCCTTTTCATAACCATGTACAGTCCTGAGGAAGGGTAATTTACACCTATGGTAGGTAGATGGTGTATGGTCTATACATAAATGGGTAAACTATGTATAATGTTGTTTTCCATTGTGTACAATTCTTTATGAATCACAAAGGACTTTGGTATACACCTACAGTTTGTATTATATAAATGTTTTCTGCTTATTAACTGATGGATAGTATTGACATACCACTCAGGAGAGTCACAAGGTTGTTTAAAAGGGAACCATATTAAGTAACTATGCATAGAGATGTACATCTGAACACTCGTATTAAGATTAAAATAAAACAGTGCACAAAATACACATACAGGCATACAAAGGTGAAAAGCGTGACTTTTGTGATATTGTTTCAGGGGTTACAGCAAAGAATAATATGGGTGTGTAGTACAAGAGATACATTAGGTTTTGTACTCAGATATAGTGCCATGACAAGCTGGTGCAGTGAGGGGTACTGGGTAAATGTCAAGATACAGCTAAACCCTTGAAAATACAAACACGTACATCATAATGTGTTAAACAGGGCAGCAGAAAATATTACATAGGTAGTAGGACAGCAAAAGATGGACAAATAGCAATGACATCCACTGTAATTCATGTCATTGATTTTATCTCCATTTTATTCTGTTTGCATATTTTCATGCTATATAACCCACACTATTGTACATCTCATTCTAATTTATCAAACTAAACATCCAGTGAAACTGTACTGTTCCAAGAGCTACCTTAAAAATTGGCACTGTGTATTGCGGACAGGATATTTTTACAAGGGTATAGCAGGATTCAGCAGAAAGTTGTTATAGATTAATTTATATGTTATGCAAGGCAGGAATAATTACTTAGTCATGATATGAGTACAGTGTTTCTTTTTTGTAGGACATTGATTCATAAAGGATTTTAAATACATGCAAATAAAATAAGAGGATTTACTGTGTGTGTGTGTGTGTGTGTGTGTGTGTGTGTGTGTGTGTGTGTGTGTGTGTGTGTGTGTGTGTGTGTGTGTTGAAGACAAACAGTTTGTGAAAGCAAAAGAAACTGTAATAAATCTTCCTAAATGATATTCTACTCTTTTGGATTCTAGTGTAAAACAACATGTTGATGTATGTCTTACTCATAACATTCACTGTTTATATTTTGAGATCAGAAACTCGGTGTCATTCCATTTTGTGGGTATAATTACAGTACATTAAGGAATTATTGCATCACTTTTTGTTTTCTTTCTTTGTCAACAGGATGATGATGATGATGGACTACCCAAGAAAAAATGGCCAACAGTAGATGCATCATATTATGGTGGGCGAGGGGTTGGAGGCATTAAGAGAATGGAGGTAAATAACCAACATTGCTCTAACAAGAAAGGAAATGTTTGCATAACAAATCATTCATCATGATTTGCTGTTATTGATTTTGACTGGGTATTCTGCCAAACACAGTAAAAGGAAAACTCAGGAGGTGTGGACTTTTTGCACTTTGGCTAGGATATGGCATCCTGTTTTGTCAGTTCACAGTCATCATTTGACTCATATGTTTACTCTGACATTTTTTAACATTATGTACCAGTATTGCACAAATTACTACATGTAGTATATATGAATTCCCAGTGAAACTACCAAGTTCTGTTATGAAGATGATACCTATAACTTGTCCCAAGTACTGAAAACAAATACATTTTGCACATTAAACAGTACAATGTTATTCACCTACAGAATGTATAAGTAAGCCAAAAAATATGCAGTTAATGATACTATTACTACAGATGACATATTTTATCAATTTTCTGTAGTGCTTTAATACTTTTTAATGCCTTCTCCTAGATTTCTCCTGAATTCCTGCATGGTATAGCCAGTGCACAAGTCTGTACATTAAAATCATTTTAACAAACAAATAAATGTTTATTGTGAAGCTAACAACATTATCCTGCAATATTAGATAGGAAGGGGAAGAGTTGCAAATAATTTTAATTATTCAAATACTGCATTAAACCGAGTTTCATATCCTGCATGTGATACGTTTAGTGTTGACACAAAGAGAGAAACAAATGTATTCCAGCTTATAATCATAACAAGCAAATTTCTTCACAGCTATACCATCAGTTAGGCCTGTTCTACACAGATCAAGATTTCTGTGAGAAGAAAGACATATTTTCAAGGCTGTGTTTTTAATCTTGTATTGTTTTTTAATAGTATATACACGCATACATACAAATGTAAGACAACACTTTTATAGTTAAAAAATATAGTTCATTTTTAAATAGAAGTGTTGTACTTTCATGTTATATTTATTAATGGCACATGGTCTGACTTGCAAATACCTAAATATGTATATGCAAGATAAAACTCAAAGTGCATCTTGGACTCTGGATGTTTTTTAAACCATGCCATCCCCCCCCCACACACACACATGTACAGACACACACACATGTGCTTTTTTCGAACAATCATAAATGCTTACATTCACTTGCCTGATTGTTCTAAATGTATACTTACTTACTTTAATAAAGTAAAATGTGTGCGTGTTTTAAATTTAGTGTTGAAAATTTTTCAAAGAAGGGAAAGAGAATTAACTAACTGAACATAACAAAATTACCAGTTTCAGAACACTTCACCCTTAAAAAATATTCACAGTAGCCAGTTGCAGCCACTTGACTGTATACACCTCAAATGTCTAACTATGATTAAAAAAATGGCCACAGTAATGTATTCCAACTTGGTTTACAGAAATGCTCACTAGTCCTACATAGCCAGACTAATGACTGTTTAACTTGATCAAAACAGCAGAGTCATTGTTCATAGGTAGGTACTAGGCTATCTGCCCGAGGGCATTTATAAGCCCAGCCAGAATGTGTCAGCTTTTGCCACCCCATTGATTAATTAACTGAGCCTCTGTCAAGAAGAGCCAGTGAAGTGATCCCAGGGGTGTATTTTCTGTTACCCATCCACTCGTCAAGGTTTCTCTTGAAGAGTATTAGTGAGGGGTTCTGCCTAATGTAGTTAGGAATTTTGTTCCAAAGCATGGGGAGTCTCTGTGACAGGAATCTATCCTCCAGCATGTTCTATTTATTGTTGTGGTGAGGTTTAGCTCACTAGAGCGAGTGGCTCGCAGTGACTTGGATTTTTTTAGGTGGAGCATGTCCATCAATTCTGAGTTGGACATATCTTTGTAAGTAAGGCAGAGATCACCTCCGAGTAAGCAATATGCGAATGAGTACATCTGGAGTTATTCCAGTCGGGCTGCATAGGACATATGTTTGAGGCCAGTAATCCTCTTGGTGAGGTACTTTTGTGGTCTTTCCAGCTGTTTGAAGTGGCTTGTGAGGTACATCCCAAATGGGGCATTGTACTCTATGATGAGTCTGATGAGTGACGAGTACAGGGGCACTATAACCTCTATTACTAGATGCAAACCCTTTAGTAATGAGATAGGCTACATAAAAGGATTTCCTAACTACTTTGACAATATGATTGTCAAAGGAGAAATTACTATCTACCTGGGTCCCCAGATCTCTTATTACCTCTTCTGTATTAAGGGGGCTGCCACTTATGTGGTAATTCATGGGTGTTTTCTTTCTCCCAAATGGGATGAGTATGCATTTTTTGGCATTTAGCTTGAGACCATGACTTTGACACCAGGTGTCCATCTCAGTAAGGCCCTTCTGGAGAATGTCCATGTCAGCCGGAGAGTCAATTATGGCTCCCAGTTTGCAGTCATCAGCGAACTTGGTTAGCCATAGTCCTCCTGTGTTTGCCTGTACATCTGAGAAGTATATGCCAAACAGTAGGGGTCCCAGGACCGAGCCTTGTGGGGCATCACTTGTGACTGGTTTAGAGTCGGACCTGGAGCCTGTGTGAGTTCCGTCTGTAAGCCAGCTGGCAACCCATCTCATGACGTAGGGGGTTATGTTCAGGCTGGTGAGTTTTTCTATAATTCCCGAGTGGGGGAATGGTGTCAAAAGCCTTGGTGAGGTCAAGGTAGGCTGTGTGAACTTCCTTCCTCTCATTTATGGCCTTGGTGACGGTCTTGAAGTCAACCAGGTTTAGTAGGTATTATCTGCCCTTAACAAAGCCTAACTGGGTCAGGTCAAGTGTTTGGAGGTTCCCAATGTCTTTGTTAATGAGTTCCATGATGATGCACTCCATAGCCTTGCAGACCAGGCTAGTCAGGCTTATGGGGTGATAGTTACCAGGGTCAGTTGTGGCCCCTCCTTGTGGCGTGGAATAACCGTTGCTATGCGCCATTCTATGGGCACATAGCCTGTGGAGAGGCTGCAGTTGAACAGTGCGTTTAGGTGGGGGGTTAGTTCGTTCTGTAGTTCATGCAAGATGCAGCCTGGGACACCATCTGGCCCCACTGATGCTGTGCTTTTGGCTTTTGAAAGGGCTGTTTTCACCTGTGCATCTGTGATTTCCGGGACACTACACTTTTCCGGTATTGTTGTCGGCCCTTTTGGGGGTGAGGAGGGGTGAAGTTTGCACTGAATCTATCTGCCAGGATGTTGGCAACATCAATGGGTTCAGTATATTTTGTGCTATTATGCACTAGCTCAGAGCATATCTGTAAGTTGCCACTTAGATTCTTGACATAGCTAAAGAAGGCTTTGTGGTTATCTTTTAAATCCTTGGCTATTTTTCTTTTGAAGTTAGCCTTGGAGGATTTTATGAGGGACCTTAGTTTCTTACTGATACTGATCAGGGATGTCTTTCCTTCTTGGGATTTGCTTTTTTTCTGAACTAGTTTCCTCCTCCTATTGTATAGCCTGTTTATGGCAGGGGACCACCAGATTGGTTTCCTTCTCTTAGAGGAGTGAGTCTTGGTTTTGCTAGGGATGGCACAATCCATGCATCCTTGTAGGTGCTCACAGAGTGCATTTGTAAAGGTTCCTGCATCTTGGACACCATTATCCTTTAGCGTGGGGGCTGTGAAACCTACCACCTCTGTCTTAAGTAAGGTAAAGTGTGCTACATAAAAGTTTTTCACTGTGGTTTCTTTGGTTGGAGGTGGTGTGGTGTGGACATCCAGAGTGATTAGTTTATGATCTGATCTAACCAGTGATGGGTTGACCTCTGGTGTGGAACACCTGTCGCCCATGTTGGTGATGACCAGATCCAATATGTTTTCACCTCTGGTAGGGGAATTTACCAGCTTATCCAGGGCATTTGAGTTGATAAATTCCAGAAAGCGCTGGACCTGGGAGTTTGTACTTGAGTAGTTTTCCCAGTTAACGGTAGGGTAATTGTAATCACCAAGTATCAGGGTGTTTGGTAGGACCTTCATGTTTTCCAGTGTCTCCAGAAAGGCGGAGTGGTGGCCCTGGGTCATGGAGGGGGATCTGTAGCAGGCCACAATTTGCATTGCAGATTTGCCTGAGGCTAGCTGCACATGGATGATCTCAAAGGTGTCATGCTGCGCCACTAACCTGGAGGTTTCCTTGATAAATATGGATACACCCCCTCCTTTTGTGTTTTGGTCCATGTTCTGTGGCCAAAATGTTTGGTATGAGTTGTAGCCCGGTAGTGCTGGGGTGCTCTCTGGAGTCTTGAACCAGGTTTCAATTACTGCACAGATGTCAACGTTCTCCATAATGAGGAGTGCTTCGAGCATGTGTATTTTGAGATTTAAACTCCTGACGTTGAGTAACATAACCCTCATTTTTTAATTTGTGCTGTTTACAGAGGTAGGTTTGACTTTTGAACCTTGCCTAAAAAAGGCACTATGGGAGCAGCAAGAGCCTTGGCCAGTATTCGAAAGCCTAGGGGTGACAGGTGCAAGCCATCTCTTGCGAAGCAACGAGGCTTGTCAAACATGTCATACCAGGCTGACAGACACTCGATCCCCTTGGAATAACACCAGCTTAGCCATTTATTGAAATTGATAATTTTTTTCCTTATACTGCAGTATCATTCTTAATGAGGGCAGGATGCTACTCAGGGTGATACCTGCCTGGGCTACATGATTAGAGAGCTCTTCCATGTCTCTTTTCATGCAGTCCAGGGAGGTACATCTCAGGTCATTCACACCAACATGAACAATGACAGAGTCATATTTGTACTTGTTCTGGAGTGACCTGAGTGCTTGTGTTATCTGGCGGATTTGGGCTCCCAACAGCCAAGCTAACAGTAACCTTCTCCTTGTCCGGCCTAGTGAGTGGGACGTTAGTGTGCCTGACTATAGAGTCACCTATTACTAGTGTGTTAGGTATGTTATTTCGCCTTAAGGGCTGTGATTGTGCGGCACACTGATTTTGTGTTTTATGTTTTGTCTGGTTTGTGACAGGTTTGTGTTATCCCTAGACAGTCCATGTAACCAGTAATTGTATCCCAATTGTTGATTATATACATCTCAGTTGTCTGAACATGGTAAGAATAAATAATAATTATGAACATAACATAATTCAGGGTCATTTTGCACAAACATACAACAGCCACAGTAAAGTATTCTAATTTATTTCACACAAATGTGCATTAGTCCTGTAAAGCCATTCTATTTAAACTGAACAATCAAGAAGGTTTAATTTCTTAATCTGAATTTTAAATTCATTCTAACAGTATGTGCCTTTTTTAGCTAAGGTCTTTAAGCCTATATTACTAATTCCACTACATAGATGCAATGCATTATGGTGATTAAGTGGCTTAACTGTTGGTATTAAACCCTAGTTCCATTCTTATCAACTGAGTGTATATCAGGCTACTTCAGGACTTGGTTTTGCATTAAGGCAGTTTCAGGCCAGTCAGCTTAGAGGTAAGGGTCTAAGAATTCCATAGTTGTTTGCTGTGGTATTTTAAATGACTGTTGCATTGGAATAGTTCCATTTCATACAGTAAGAAAGATGTGTTTTCATTTCTTGATCTGACTTTCAAATTCATTTTAACAGTCTGTATGTATTTCAGATAAGCTCCACAATCCTATATTGGTAATTTCAGCACATTGTTGCAATGAATTTTTGCTGTTTAGTCATCTAACTGTTGGTATTAACCCTGGTGTCATTCTTACGTATGCCAGGCTAGTTAAGGATTTGTCTTTGCACTATGGCAGTTTAGAGCTAAGGGTATAATTGTTTTTACCTCCCACCCAGTTGTAGTTGCATTCTTAAACCCAGTGTATCTGTTGTTGCCTGCCCCATATTATAATTTAACAATATAAATGTCCTTCAAGAATGCAACTGCAGTCCTTGCATATGGGTTGTCCTGCCTCAGGCAGCCCTCGGTCGGCCGGATTCCAAAGTCTTCATGTAGGGCAGCTATGACAGGGGCCGTCATACGTAGACATGCATGGTTGAAAGAACAGCCATTACCAGATCATGTTAAAGCAAAGCTTCTAAATGCACCTCTGGAAAAACACAAGCTATTTGGTGCTAATGCTCAGGATGTGTTGAAATCAATTGAGGAAAAGGCTAAATCAGTGCAAACAGTCAAGGATTTCCTCCAGGTTCAGCCACCTAGGTTCAGCAGGAATTGGCCTTCTAAGAACTGGTCCTTTCCAGACACTGACAAGTTTCAAAGGGGAAAAAACAGGCGTGCCCGAGGAAGAGGGCAATACAGAGGCTCCTACAGGGGACGCCAATGGCAACTGACTAATCAGAGAGGTGGCGCAAGGACTTCCCCTGCTCCACAGGGACAATCACAATTACTTGACTTTGACACCGCCGACCAAGGCTCAAAGAGAAGCACCTTTAGGTGGAAAATTATCCTTATTTTCAAAAAATTGGCACATTTTAACAAAGGACAAATGGATTCTGGACATAATAGACCAAGGCTACAGGTTCCACTTCCATGCTTTACCAACAAGACAAGGCATGCCAAACCTGCCACAAAATCAAAGGGCAGAGGCATTCGAACAAGTTTCAAAGCTGAGACAAATCAAAGCAATAGAAAAGGTTCCTCCTCAGGAACAAGGCCAGGGATTTTACTCAAGACTGTTCCTTGTTCCAAGAAAAGAAAAGCAATGGAGACCTATACTGGACTTGTCCGCTCTGGACTTGTCCGCTCTGAACGCTTTTCTCATTATACCAAAATTCAAAATGCTGATGCTACAGCAACTCCTTCCCATGCTGGGCAAGGGGTCTTGGCTGGTTACTCTGGACCTCAAGGAGGCATACCTGCATGTCCCAATCAGACACAGTTGCAGAAGATACCTCAGATTTCTTGCAGGGTCAGAGCATTATCAATTCTCAGCATTGCCTTTTGG
The DNA here is from genome assembly GCF_019279795.1 of Protopterus annectens. Taxonomy (NCBI): domain Eukaryota; kingdom Metazoa; phylum Chordata; order Ceratodontiformes; family Protopteridae; genus Protopterus; species Protopterus annectens. The sequence continues at coordinate 481,347,443 of NC_056743.1, read as the reverse complement.
CTTATCTACTGCGCCCAGAGTATTCACAAAATGCCTGGCATCAGTAATTGCACACTGCAGACTCCAGGGGATACAAATATACTCTTACCTGGACGACTGCCTTATACAAGCGGACAGCAAGCAAGCCTTGACAAAAAACTTGAATTATGTCATTCACTTACTACAGGCTTTGAGATATACAGTCAACTTACAAAAATCAAGACTACTGCCATCCCAACAAATAATTTTTCTAGGAGCCAAACTAGACACAGAATCACAAATGGCTTACCTCACAGAAGAGAAGCAAGAACAATTACCGCATTACTTCAACAGCCTAGCAAAGCTCACCCAGATGACTGCAAGGAAAATCCTGCAGGCCCTGGGTTTCATGGCATCTTGCATTCTACTGATTCCACTGGCAAGACTACACATGAGAAAATTACAATGGTACCTAAAAAGTTTATGGTCTCAACACAGCCACAACTTAGAAGCAATTATCCCACTCATCCCATGTCTACAAAGGGAATTTTTGTGGTGGGCCCAAGCAAGCCAGTTAAACAAAGGTATGCCTTTCAACAAACCTCAAACAAGACAAACCATTACAACAGACGCCTCAGACCATGGATGGGGGGCGCACATGGAGGGCAGATGTATTAAAGGGCAATGGACTCCCCCAGGAAGTACATCTACACATCAATCAAAAAGAGATGTTAGCAGTAATGCATGCAATCGAGGCCTTCAGAAAATATCTTCAACAAGGTCATCTACTAATAAAGACAGACAACACCACTGTTATGTGGTACATAAACAAGCAGGGAGGTACTCATTCTTACCCCCTTTGCAGACTAACAATGACTCTTTGGGAAAAGTCCCTGAAACTGAACATACAGCTGCGATCCCAGTTTGTTCCGGGCAGGGACAATGTTCTGGCGGACAGTGTAAGCAGAAACATCCTGGATCCACACGAATGGATGTTGCGTCCAGACATTTTTGCACAAATAACTCATGCATGGGGGAGGCCGGACATAGATCTCTTTGCCTCCCACCTCAATCATCATCTGAAAAAGTAAGTTCTGCTCGAGGTCACACCATCCAAAAGCCTGGAGAATAGATGCTCTCTCATTCAGCTGGAACTCTCTAACAATCTATGCATTCCCACCTCTACCATTAATGACCAAGGTGTTACTGAAGATCAAAGCAGAGCAACCGAAAGGCATCTTAATAGCTCCAGATTGGCCAAGACAGCACTGGTATCCATTACTAAGGAGCATAACTTGCACCAAGCCGTGGCCCCTGCCTCAATGGCCTCCACTCTTGACTCAGCACAATTACAGGACGGTTCATCCCAACCTGCAAACTCTGCAGCTGACAGCTTGGAGGGTGCCATGATTTCTTCCCATATCTCTCTCTCCAAGGAAGTTCAACAGATATTATTGGAAGCGCGCAGACCTTCCACCAGAAAGACTTATTCAGCCAAATGGAAGAGATTCAACATCTGGAATACCAACAGGGGACAGGATGAATCAGTAATGAGCATCCCACAGATATTGGAATACTTGGCAGACATGCTGCATAATGGACTTTCCTATTCTTCCATAAAAATACACGCTTCAGCAATTTCAGCAAAATACAACACTGATCCACCTGTGTTTTCACATCCTTTGCTAAGACAATTTCTAAGAGGGATAAAGAATATCAAACCTCCCAGAAAACCACCAGTTCCTGCATGGGACCTCAATTTAGTGTTGGAAAAATTAACTCTTCCTCCTTTTGAACCAGCAGCATCTTCAGAATTGCAATTTCTTTCCTGGAAAACAGTTTTCCTGTTGGCAATTACCTCAGCAAGAAGAGTTTCAGAGATACAGGCCCTCATGGCAGTACCTCCATTCCTCATTTTTCATCAGGACAGGGTTTCTTTAAGAACCAATCCTTCTTTTATGCCAAAAGTGATATCCAGGGTGTCTCTAAATAAAGCAATTCACCTGCCTACTTTCTTCCCCAATCCTCAAAATAAAGGGGAAAAGCTGCTGCACACTTTGGACATTCACAGACAACTACGCTACTACTTGGACAGAACAAAGGCCAACAGAAAGTCTGACCAACTATTTGCAGCATACGCTCCTGGAGTGCAAGGAAAGGCAATTTCCAAACAAACAATTTCAAAATGGATTGGACATTGCATCAGATTCTGTTATTCTTTCCATGGAAAGGGTGTGCCAGCCAATATCAGGCCACACTCCACCAGAGCTACAGCCACCTCCACAGCCTTCCTAAGAGGGGTGGCTACAAAGGACATTCTAGAAGCTGCTACATGGAGCTCCGTGCATACATTTTCCAAGCACTACAACCTGCCTTTATATTCCAGATCCCGAGCAGGCTTTGCTTCGGCAGTCCTGCAGGGCATTTTAGCTACACCATCCTTATCTTAGAGCCTACCACCCCCAGCTTGGCTATGGTATTCAATCCATGTAAGGACTGCAGTTGCATTCTTGAAGGACATAGTACAGTTTTGTACCTACCATAAATGTAGATGTCTGATAGATATGCAACTGCAGTCAGGTTTTCCCTCCCTCCTACCCCTGTGTATTGGGTCCACTTCCCTCCTTTTATACTTAGCTGGGGATATGTTTTATGGTGTATCTGTTTATTGCTATTGTGTATGTCTGGAAATTTTATCCAGTTCTAAATTTAGCCTTCCTTGGAGGGCACCTGGCATCTGGGGCAAGAAACACTGAGGAAGATGGTGTCGGCTGATGCTTTTATACCCCAGCTGCTCTGACGTCGGGGAGGAGGCGACATCAGCCGACGCCGGACCCAGACTTTGGAATCCGGCCAACCGAGGGCTGCCTGAGGCAGGACAACCCATATGTAAAAACTGCAGTTGCATATCTATCGGACATCTACATTTATGGTAGGTACAAAACTGTACTTTCTCTCCCTCTCCCCATTTATTGGCTGTTGGTTATAAGCACAAGTGCAGTTTTGCAAAGTCTTTCCTCTTAAATTATTCACCAAGCTAAAAGACATTTGATAAAATTGTTTAATACTGAGTGCACTGAATCTCCCAGAGTTCTGTGCTGGGACCGCTGCTATTTGGCATCTACTTTTGTGAAGTAAAATCCAATACCAAAAAGCACTGGCTAAGTTTGCAGATAACTGGCAGTTAAGAGCAGTCTTTGAATCCCCACATGACCAAGCCATCCTGCAGGAAGGTTTGTCCCAAATAAATAACTAGTGCCAAAATAATGGACTAAAATTAAATGCCAAAAATGTATTATTGTATCCTGTGGGAAATCGTCTACTCCAGTGATTTACCACATTGATCAAATGCTTCTCCTAAGAGCTGACCCAGTTCAGGATTTGGCAACTTATATGGACAGTGACCCAACTTCTGACCAACATGTGTCCATTGTTGTAAGAAAGTCCTTCTATATTGTACAGCTTATCAACAAAGGGATGTCATTGTCCCCCTTTACTCAACTTGCATTAGGCCAGTCATTGAATATAATGCCCCTTTTGGCATGTATCTGTCCAGACACATGAAACTAGATGCCCCCAGAAATACCTTACTAAAAGGATAAAAGGCCTAAATAACATGTCCTACATGGACTGACTCAAAGTCCTGTCACTGTACTGGATATCAGCCAGACTGCTAAGAGGTGGCCTGCATCCTCAGCCGCATAAAATAAAAAATTCAACCCTGTCAGTATTAAAGCACAAATTAGATCTATGAATGGGAAACAGAAAATTTGCCCCAGGACTAACCCCTGTGCTACTAATGAACAGAGGCAGCTCCTAAATACTTTATCCCATACATGGGTCCCCTCAAAGTATCTATGGTATGATCCCATTTACTCTCATTAGAGTTAATATATAATTATCAACGGACTTCCAAGATGGCTGCACATTGAGTAACATCTTAATTTCAGCTTTCCCAGTGTGAAAGCAGAAACTCAGAATAGAGAGCCAGTTAACTCATTTTTGGGCAAATTTCAGTAACTGGCTAGTAGGTGTACTGCCTAGGTGCCATCAACAGTCTCTGATCTGGTGTAACAGTATCAATGTTGCACAATGTATTGCTATTTGCTAAAGTTAGTGGAAAACTAGTATTGCTTTAGCGCATGAATGTGTAGCATCTGCACATCCTCAGTGTCTGTGTGTGTGTCTATCCATGTGCTTTGGATAACCCCAGCACCTCAAAAACATGCAGCAAGTAAAATGGAATTCTTCCCATCTCCCTGAAGGAGAACATACAGTGCACCTGTGAGAGTGTGTGTGTGTGTCTGTGTCAAAAAAAAATCACTGATTTTCATCTGTGTACAAATACAATAATGCCAAGTCAATACATAACCGAAAAGCAGTAAAAATCCAGAAGTAATTAAATCTCAAAAGTAAGGCATTAGGTACAGAACATTCAGACACTAAGTGTTTCTAGGAGTCTGGTGGCCCCAACAACTCATGCTGTATAAATGGATTTTGACCTGGACTTAATAGTGGCCTCTTCCCTCAACCGTAAGTATTCTAAAATCAGCCCTGCTTAGAGATCTGTACACAAGGTCACTTTAGGTTGTCAGAAGGGCTGGTGATGGTGAAGTGCTTACTTATTTACTTTTCATCACAATCAGTCCTTAGAGTTATGCACAGGAGGCCATTGTATCTTCTGTTCGGGATGGGAGACAGTGTAGTCATAGTTTGTTTTACTTTTGTCACAGACCTCAGAGGTGTACAAAGAAGGTTTCTATAGCTTGTGTAGGAGCAGTGTACTGTTAAGGCATAAACAAGTAGAATATATGACTGTAATTAATTACTTTTTCACTTCCTCTACAATTACACATCAGGTACGTATACAGATGGCTGCCTTTGGGTGGTAAGGGTGATGAGTGAATAGGTATGCTATGTGTATACATGATAGTAGTTACTTGAAATACATGACTGTGGCCATTTGAACCTCCACTTTTATCCCACACTAACACCAGAGGGATGCACAGGCAGTGATTTTTTTTAGGGGGTAGGTAGGCCTTATTCCCAGATAGGATTTGTGTATCTTCACAACAACTTTCTTGGTAGTTTATTGTGAGCTACTAATTTGTCAGCTATAAATAATAAACCTTGGACACAAGTTATGTCTTCATTGAAAAAAAAAATAAGACAAATTCTTTTCCTACTGATGATTTTTGTTCAGACCACCACTGGATTAAAAGGTTTGGAAATTGCTCTAAAATGCATTCCAGGACACCTATAGTCCTATGGGTTCTGAGGGCCCTGTCTAATTGAGTTGTTTTCTGAACAGTTATGACTGTACTGTCTTGATTAGAAGATGTGTGTTAAAAAGATACAAAGAAAGGTAGAGCTGAACAGCAACTCTGAATTTCTTTTCATTTTCAGATAGTTTCAAATCTTTTTGGGGATACAAAATTAATGAAGCTAAAACAAAGGCAGTAGCTATAAAGTATACACCCACACACAACTTGGTTCAGCAATATCCATATTTATGGGGACATGATAAAATGAAGTGCTTAACAGTATGGATTATAAAAGATTCTGGTGTGCCAGCTAGGGATATGTAGGAAGAGAATAAAAAGATAATACAAAAACTAGAAATTGGAAGCTGTGTTATATGGATATGAATAGCAAGATACAAGCAGTTAAATGTTTTAAGTCCCTTTCGTTTTATACACAGGCCAGGCATACTTTTTCAACCAGAGGAGAAGTTGTGGATGGCAATTAATAAAGAGCTGAAGGATTTTATCTGGGAGGGGAAGACAGCAAGAGAAAAGTGGGATAAGCTGATCCTTCCAATTGAACAAGGCAGTTTGGGATTACCCAATCTGAAGGGATATTTCACAGCTACACAGTTAAGGCTCCTATGCATAGCACAGCCAGAAACCTATAATTCTGAGTGGAAAGGGATGATGATGAAACAGGGGGAAGCTCAAGAAACAAGGAGACACTGGGATTTTGGATGCATATCCTTAAGGAGAATAACAATAATCATGCAGATTATTATATTCATAAAATAGCAGAAAGTATTCTAAGAAATAAGCCAACATGGGAATGAAGAAAGGAGATTCTGCCCAATAGGGATGACTGCAATTCGGGATACAAACAATAGATAAGAGGGGTCTGGAATTTATTGAAAAAAATAGTAAAAGAACCAAGGGATTGTGGGCAAACAGAGATGAAAAGGTAAGAATGGGAAGAGGCCAACAATTTATTTGGACTTCAGGACAGAGATTACCTTCCCTATCAAGGATTGATATCAGAGTATAGGCAAGGATTGGGAAGAGAGATTAGATAAACAATTCGCAAATAAATAATGGGGGATATATGTACATCTCCCAAATATGCAACAAAGTCTAGAAAATGTAGGATCTTTGCTTTGAAGTGTTTACATAGGTATTTTTATACCCAAGTAGACTCCAAAGAATTTTTCCTCGTGTAGATAGCAAATGTTGGAGATGTGATGGGGAAGAAAAAGGAGTTGGGAACCTATTTTCTGGAAGTGTAATGAGTTGGCAGACTTTAAAGATTCCCTGCAGACTGTTCTGTCAGAAATACTGGGTGAGAAAATTGGTGTAACTAAGGAAATTATTTTTTGAGCTATGAAACAGAATTGGAATTGCCTAGACATAGTAAGGCCTTAACAGGAGTATGTTCATAGATTAGTACTAAGCTAACTGCCCTTGCGAGCCATTTTAAGCCTAGCCAATTATCCCTTGTGAGATTCAAACCCTGTACCTTGTCGAGTCTAATTATGGTGGCTGCCAAAAAGCAATTACTAGAAAATGGAAATCAGTGTAAACCAACTGTACTAAAAGTAGTGAATATAGTAACAGAGATAAAACAACTGGAATTGGGATCTTTAGAAAAAGGTAGGCGCAATGTACATAAGAAAAATTGGAATTGTGAGAATAGTACATGCAGAAGAGGAACAAGGTTTAAAAGAAGGCAGGATTTGAATTAACTATGTAATGATTGACTGACAATGACTGATAGATTATAAGTGACGTATAATGTTTTCAACTACAATTCTATCAATATAGTTTGTGATGTATAATGTTTGCAATTAAAATTATGCCAATATGGTTTATTTTCATTTATATAAATGTATGATTGCCTATGTGATAATTTAATAAAGATGCTGCTTGTTAAAAAAAAAAAAAAAAAAAAAAAAAAACTACAAATATAATCATCAACCATGGGATGGGTAAGGCCAATCTATAGCCAAATGGGATAGGTTAAATGGCCTATAAGAACAACTAACTTGGGACTTGCCCATGAGACTATAAGATAAATTGTTTCCATTCACAGATAGGCCTTGTTCAGCAATTAGAGCCACTTTGTTGTGTACATCTTATCTAATTGTGAAGAAAAGTAATACTTAAACTCTTATCAAAAGCATTAGGGACAAATCCAAAAACTAATGAAGAACAAATGCCCCAAATTAAGGACAGATTTTACATACTGCTCTTATATAATTAAAGATATAATAAAACAATACTTTTATATAACTATGTGTTTTTGAAAGACATGAAGTCAAGATTTCAAGTATTTTATTATTTAGTACTTGCATATATCAATGATTTGTCAGAAAACCACATGTTTTATAAGGAGGAGACCAAAAGTATGTGGCAAAATAAGTGGTATTCTTCAAAATCAGGGACAGTTTTCAACTTTGGTTTCACACAAATAGTAGTTAGCCCAAAAAGTAAAGTGGTCCAACCTATTTCACACAAATACACAGTAGGTTCATAGGTGTGTACTAGGCTAATGGCCCTGTTGCCTTAATAAGCCTAGCCCATAGGATTACCCTGGCATTGTGCCGCCAGACATTAGTCCTCAGTGCCTGTGTCAAGCAGAGACACTGGAATGATACCCCAGATGAATTTTCTATTTCCCATCTTCTCATCAAGATTTCTCTTGAAGAGGGCCAGTGAGGTGCTCTGTTTGACATGTATGGGAAGTTTATTCCATAGTATGGGTAGTCTCTGGGTTATGAACTTGTCCCTCCAGCACGTTCTGTTGATTGTGGCAAGGAGGCTGAGGTCTCTGGAGCATCTGGTGCAGAGGGATTGGGATTTCTTTAGATGTAGCATTTCTAACAGAGCTGGGTCAGACATGGCTTTGTAAGTCAAGCAGAGATTGCTTCTAAGTAGGCGATATGAGACAGAGAATATTTGGAGTTTTTCAAGTCTGTCCATATAGGACAAGTGTTTAAGGCCTAGGATCCTCTTTGTTTGGTACTTTTGCAGACTCTCCAGTTGTTGCAGGTGTCTAGTGAGGCACATGCCAAATGGGGCATTGTACTCGATGATTGGCCAATGAGGAAGAGTAGAGGGAGACAATGACCTCTTTCTTCCTGGATGCAAAACCCTTAGTAATGAGATGTGCCACAGAAGAACTTTCTGACCACAGTGGCAATGTGGTGGTCAAAAGAGTGGTTGCTGTCAACATGTCTTCCCAGATATCTTACAATGCCTTCTGTGTTCAGTGGACTACCATCGATGTGGTAATTCATGGGAACTGGGTTTTTCCCAAAGGGGAGAACGACACATTTTTTGGCATTGAACTTAAGGCCATGGTTTTGACACCAGTCTCAGTGAAGCCTTTCTGTAGGATGTCAACATCACTTGGGGAGTTAATAATGGCTCCCAACTTGCAATCATCTGTGAACTTTGTCAGCCAGAGACCATTCGTATTGGCCTGAACTTCAGAGAAGTAGATACCAAACAGAGGAGGACCCAGGACCGATCCCTGTGGGATTCCACTCATGACTGGTCTGCAGTCTGACTTGGAGTCAGCTAGTTTCACACTGTGGGTTCTATCTGTGAGCCAGTTACAACTCACCTAGTGATATAGGGGTTGATGCCTAGCTTAGTTTTTCTAGGATTCCTGAGTGGGGAATGGTATCAAAGGCATTGGCCAGATCAAGGCAGGCTGTATTAACCACCTTGCCTTCATCTACAGCTCTGGTGACTGACTAAAAGAAGTTGACCAACATGAGCAGGCATGATCTTCCCTTCACAAAACCAAACTATGCGGGATCCAGAGGTTGGAGATTACCTATATCCTTAAAATATACTGGGCATCATCAGAGTACAAATACTATCACAATGAATTCCATTTAAATAGAAGCAGCAATTAGTAAATTAAATAATTAAATAATTAAATGATAACTAATAAAAAACAATTATAATTAATTTAATGCAACAATCATTTGTGCAAACCTCATTATAATCCCTGAAAAAAGTACAGTTTTGTACCTACCATAAATGTAGATGTTCGAAGATCCACATTGCTGCAGTCCTTACTTATGGGTAGTCCACTGTCCTCGGTCGGCCCAAATACCAAAGTATTAGGCTGACGTCGGTCATGGGCGCACAGCCCTGACATCAGAGCGTCAGGGTATAAAAGCGCATGACCAACGTCATATCCTCAGTCTTTTCTTGCCCCAGATGTCAGAAGGCCCTAAAAGAAAGGTCACAGCCAAAAAACAGAGTACCTTCCCAAAAGATCTGCCCAACTACAGCCATCACCCAAACCATATAACCATGCTAAGCTACAGAGGGGAAGGAGGGAGGGTTGGACTGCAGCAATGTGGATCTTGAACATCTACATTTATGGTAGGTACAAAACTGTACTATGTTCTTCATCTCACATTGCTGCAGTCCTTACTTATGGGTAGAATCCCAAAGCAACGGAAAGGGAGGTTGGCAAAATCATAAAGCATTAGGGGCTGCTAAAATGCCCTGTAATATTGCAGTGGCAAATCCAGCCCTAGACTTAGAATAAAGAGGAAGGTGGTAATGTTTAGAAAAGTATGTACTGAACTCCAAGTGGCTGCTTCCAAAATATCCTTTGTAGCTACCCCTTAGAAAGGCAGTAGAAGTTGCAGTAGCTCTAGTGGAATGAGGTCTGATTCCAGTCGGAATCTCCTTACCATGATGGGAATAACAAAATAAATACAAAACCCAATCCATTTAGAAATAGTTTGTTTTGAAACAGGTCTACCCTGTGAACCCAAAGCAAAAGAAACAAACAACTGCTGAGACTGTCTGAACTCCTTGGTTCTGCTCAAATAATAACGCAACTGCCTGTGAATATCCAAAGTATGCAAAATCTTCTCCCTTTATTTTGAGGATTTGCATAAAAAGTAGGCAAATGAATAGTTTGGTTTAAGGCCACACTAGAAACCACTTTAGGCATAAAGGAAGGATTAGTACGCAAAGATACCCTATCCTTATGAAAAATCAAGAAAGGCTCCACTGCCATAAGGGCCTGTAATTCAGAAACCCTTCTTGCAGAAGTAATGGCCAACAAAAGCAGTTTTCCATGACAAATACTTTAACTCGGCAGTAGCTGCAGCCTCAAAAGCTTGTAGAGTAACCTTCTGCAACACAAAGTTGAGATCCCAAGCAGGAGTAGGAGCTCTACGTGGGGTCTTATGTTCTTTGCCCCTCTGAGAAACTGCTTAAACAAAGGATGAGAGAATAAAGGAGGGTCACAGTCATAATTAGCGAAATGGCTGCAGCATGAACCTTTATGGAGGAGAAGGACAAACCTTTGTCTAATAACTCAGTAAGATATTGTAAGGAAGCACTCAAATTAGGCTTGGAAACATCAAAGTCCTTCCCTTTGCTCCAAATAAAAAATCTCCTCCATTTATCAGCATAAACTTTCCTTGTACTAGGCCTCCTGGCCTCCAAAATAACATTCAAAACTTGTTGTGGAAGCTGAGAACCTCCAGAATCTAAAACAGAATATGCCAGGCCGTTAGATGCAGAGACTGAATTCTGACATTGAGAAAGTGATTGCCCTCCTGAGACAAAAGGTGTGGAATCAAAGGCAGAGGCCATGGAGGCTCTCGGACCAAACTCCTCAGTAGTGGGTACCAGTGCTGTCGAGGCCAATCCGTGCTATCAGGATCATGGATGGCTTGTCTTGTCTGGCCTTCAAGAGAACCTTGGGCAGAAGAGGTAGAGGTGGAAAGGCATATACATGAAGATTGTTCCAACTGAATGACAGAGCGTCCACCTTCCAAGCTGTGGGATGAAACCTTTTGTGCAAAACTTTGGCAACTGGTAATTTAGTGGAGAAGCGAACAGATCTATGTCTGGAGTTCCCCATGACACTGTCAACTTTTGAAATACCTGAGGATCCAATTTCCACTCGTGAGGATCCACTATTTGTCTGCTCAATACATCTGCTAAGGAGTTCTGTGCTCCTGGTAGAAATCTTGCCTGAAGATTGAGGTTGTAACTGAGAGCTGTCTCCCACAAAATCATCACTTGTCTGCAAAGAGGGTACGAATGAGTTCCCCCTTGCTTGTTGATGTACCACATGACAGTTGTGTTGTCTGTTAGAATCAACACCTGCCCTGGGTGAAGTAAATCCTTGAAAGCCATCAATGCAAAGTGGACTGCTAACATCTCCTTCAAGTTGATATGCAAATGTTGAAGTTTGGCAGGCCACATGTCTTGCACCCATTTTCCATTGAGGTGTGCTCCCCAAGCCTTGTCCGAGGCATCCGTCGTTAGAATCTGACTCGCCTCTGGTCGGGTCACAGAGAGTCCCTTGTTAAGGTGACATTCCTGAGCCCACCACAAAAATTCCTTCTGAATGCAAGGTATTATCTGAATGACAGTGTCTAGATCCTGGCAGTGTTGTGTCCATAGATTTTTGAGATACCATTGAAGCTTCCTCATATGCAATTTGGCATTGGGAAGCACCAGAATACAAGATGCCATGAACCCCAAGGCTTGAAGGACTGTCCTTGCAGTCAGCCTGGACTGTAGAGACATTTGAAGGAAATAAAGAGAAAGACTTTTCTGTTTGTCCGGGGTCAAAAAGGCCATCTGGGAAGCTGTATTCAGTCTCACACCCAGAAAGCACATGTCCTGAGAGGGTACTAGACTGGACTTTGTTTCGTTCACAGAATACCCTAGGCATCTTAACACTACCATCACATACTGTAGATTCTGAAGAAGCTCGTCCTTGTCTTGTGCAATAATCAGGCAATCGTCCAAATAAGGATAAATTTGTATTCCTTCCATCATGAAAAAGGCTATCACTGGAGCCAGAACCTTTGTGAACACTCTGGGCGCAGTAGATAAGCCAAAGGGCAATGCAGAGAACTGATAATGTAAATTCCCAGCTCAAAACGCAGGTACTTCCTGCAACTGGGCCTGATAGGAACATGAAGATAAGCCTCTTTTAGATCCAGAGTTACCATCCAGTGATCTTTTCCCAGCAGAGGCAAAAGCTGTTGTAACGTCAACATTTTGAACTTTGGAATGTCCAAATAAGTGTTGAGGAGAGATAAATCCAAAATCGGTCTCCACGTGTTCCCTTTCTTTGGTACTAGAAACAGGCGGGAATAAAACCCTAGACCCACTTCTGAAGGAGGTACTGGCTGTATAGCTCCCATGTGAAGAAGTAATGAAATCTGTTTGTGAGCCTCCATCCTTTGCCGAGGAGGAATGTCTGGCATACCTTTGAAAGGAGGCAATGTATGGAAATAAAACTTGTAACCTTTGTTTATAATGTCCAACACCCATTTGTCTTGGGTGATTAAAACCAATTTTGCTTGAAGAGAGCTAGCTTTCCTCCCAAAGGAGCTGCCAGGCAAGAAGAATCTGGCAGCTGAAAATGCAGGTCATTGGGCCTGTTTACGAAAGGACTGGCCCCTGCCCTCACCAGCAGATTGAGCAGGCGAACTCCATGTTCTAGGCCTAAAGGTACTCTGAGCTCTGCCCCTACCACGCCTAGATCTACCCCTAGACTGGGAATCAGAAGAAGGGTACGTCCACCCCTTAGCAGGCCAACTTCTACTAAACTTAGGAGGTTGAACCTGCAAAAAATCTTTAACAGTCTGCATAGACTTAGCCTTGTCCTCCATTTTCTTCAAAACAGACTCCACAGGAGGACCAAACAAAACTTCGGACTGTAAAGGGGCATCCAGAATTCTAGACTTAACATGCTCAGATAAATTCTGATCCTTAAGCCAGGCATGCCTACGAAGAACTGAACCAGTGGCAGCCACTCTAGAAGAAGCCTGCAAAGCATCAAAACCACACTGCAAAGAATGTTTCCCCACCTGTATAGAAACATGCACCAAATCTTGCAATTCTTTACACTCTATGCCCTCTGCCAAAGCATCCACTTTAGATTTTAGCTGAGAAAGGAGGAAATTCTGATATTTCAACATATGAAACTGGCAATTTAAAGCCCTCATTGCTAAAGTAGAAGAGGTGTACACCTTCTTACCCCATCTGTCCAAAGCTCTAGCTTCCTTATCTAGAGGAACCGGATTCTTTACAACAGAAGCCCTAACACCCTTAGGCCCCTGACTAATAGTTTCTGGGTCCGCCCTAGGACTCTTATATAGGTATTTATGAGCCTCAGGTACCCTATAATACCTGTCCGGTTTAACTGGTGCAGGAGGCATAGAATCTGGATTAAATGAGGCCTCCGAAAAAACATCCTGAACCACATCCAAAACAGGAGGAATAGCCAAGGGTCTATGCTGTGGTAAAACAAGAACTCTCTAAGCCTCTTTCTGGAATCTGAGTAATCCTGTCCTTCCCACTTAAAATGTTCCCTCATAGAGTGTAAGGTTTCTGAAAATGAAAAATCCTCTGGAGGGGAAGCAGAAGGAGTAGAATCCTCTGCATCGGAATCCGAATAAGGAGTAAAATCTTGAATATCTTCAGCAGAAGACTCAGAATCATCTGAGGCCTGCTCCAAAATTTCCAACTCTGGCTCTACCCTGGGCCTCTTATCAGGAGGGGGCATGGAACCTCTAATTAAAGTAATCAAATCTTCTGCCATTTTAAGCATATGCTTCTTAGGTACAGACCCTGAAGAACCAGAACTAACTCCAGAAGAAGGCAAAACAGACCTGCCCTTAGAAAGAGCCCTAGAAACAGTAGCAGAAGGCCTAACCCCCTTAGGCAAAGAAGGGAGAATAGTAACCTGAGAGGCCCCTTCAGCCTGACCTGACTCCTGTGAGGCCACATCCTGTAAAATCAAGGATTCCCCCTGAGACTCAACAGAAACTTCAGCCGGATCCACCTGTTCCACTGCAGTCTCTAAAGGACCGGCGTCCGAAATGGACGAATCATCCTGCCTAGGCTTTACAGATTTGTCTTTACGCTTCTTCGTGGAAGCGGGCGTCTGAGGATCCGACGGCATATTATAATTACACCGCTTGCCAAAGACTAACCTAGCGCAATCTAGCCTTCTCTTAATAGTGCGCTTATTAAACCTAGCACAAAACCGACACCCAACTACGTGCTTCGGTCCCAAGCAAGGGATACAAAGCGAGTGGTAATCCCTATGCGGTATCTGCTTCCCACAAGAAATACAATTATTCACTTTTTCTGACATCCGGTAAATAACTGAGGCAAGAAAAACAAAAATGCTCCCAACGGGTACTTAGCCCAACTTGGTATGTCTGAAACTCCAGCGAAAAATTTCAGAAAGCCGAACGGCACTTGCAACGTTGCTTCTGCATCGGACCATGCGGCAAAAAAGACTGAGGATATGACGTCGGTCATGCGCTTTTATACCCTGACGCTCTGATGTCAGGGCTGTGCGCCCATGACCGACGTCAGCCTAATACTTTGGTATTCGGGCCGACCGAGGACAGCGGACTACCCATAAGTAAGGACTGCAGCAATGTGAGATGAAGAACATCTGCCTATATCAACGATTATAATGCCAAGACTTGTGAAACAAATATTGAAATACAATTTTTTAAGATATTTTATATTGCATGTGTGACAATTACATATAATAAAAAAATTTAGAATTGTACAAAATAGCTAAAAACAATAACATAAATATTAAAGTAAGTACATCCATTGATTGTCTAAAATAGGCCATTAGATGTTTGTAATTAAATAAATTGTGATTTATGTCTAAGTATACTGGCTATAGAAATATAGTCATTGATACCTGGGTGAATACTTGCATTAAGTCTTAGTTGCCATAGACATTCTTTAACTTCTAGTAATGTCTTTACAATTTTTTAAGATATTTTATATTGCATTTCAATATTTGTTTCACAAGTCTTGGCATTATAATCGTTGATATAGGCAGTTTTTTGTAAAGCAGTTTTTCAGGGATTATAATGAGGTTTGCACAAATGATTGTTACATTAAATTAATTTTAATTGTTTTTTATTAGTCATCATTTAATTATTTAATTATTTAATTTACTAATTGCTGCTTCTATTCAAATGGAATTCATTGTGATAGTGTTTGTACTCTGATGATGCCCTGTATATTTTATGGGTGAAAGCGCTTCGTACTCGTTACTGTTTTGTCACAATTTTAACCAGCATTAATAAACCAGTGTTCCACAGTCGAATTGGTTCATCTTGTTTGGTTTTACTGGTTCTTCTAGTTCGGATTACCTATATCCTTGTTTATTAGGTCCATGATGATGTGTTCCATAGCTTTGCATGTCAGACTTGTCAGGCTAATGGGGCGATAGTTCCCAGGGTCTGTAGTTGCTCCTCCTTTGTGGAGAGGGATGACTATAGCAGTGCCCCATTCAGTAGGGACAAAGCCTGAAGTGAGGCTGTGATTGAACAGGGCACACAGGTGAGGTGCCAGTTCACTCTGTAGTTCATGTAGAACACAGCCAGGGGTATTATCACGTCTCATAGAAGCTGTATTCTTGGCCTTGGACAGTGCTGTTTTAACCTGTGCAGCAGTTATACTGGGTGCCTGGCAATCTACTGGTATTGTGATTGGTCCTTTGGGGGGGGGGTGGAGAGGTAAAGTTGGCAATGAATCTGTCGGCCAGTATATTGGCAATATCTGTTGGCACAGTATAGGAGGTAGCAGTATGCAGTGGCTCAGAGCAAATCTGGGTATTGTCTTCAAGAATCTTTACATAACTATAGAAGCCCTTGTGGTTGTTTTTACTATCTGCTGCAATTCTGTTTTCATAGCTAGCTTTAAAGGATTTGATGAGAGATCTTAACTTTTTGTTGAGGCTGATAAGGTAGTTTTTCCAGTCTTGGAACTTCACCTTATTCCGCATCAGCTTCCTCCTTCAGTTGTAGAGTTTGTTTATAGCAGGGGACCACCAGATTGGCTTCCTTTTTTTTGGAGGCGAGCGTCTTGGTTCTAATGGGTATGGCAAGATCCATGCATTTGTGTACGTGTTCATACACTGCATTGGTGTATGATTCGGCACTCATGCAACTATTCTCCATTTGCATCGGTGCCGTGAAGTTAGCCACTTCTGTTTTTAGAAGCCCAAAGTTAGCTTTGGAGAATTTTTTCATGGTCGTTACCTTTGTGTGGAGGGCAGGGGGATGTGGCTTTCCAAGGTGATTAGTTTGTGGTCGGATCTAACCAGGGAGGTGTTGACTATTGGTGTAGAGCAATGGTCACCCATGTTAGTAATGACCAGGTCAAGAATGTTGCTACCTCTAGTGGGGGTAAGAACGAGCTAGTCCAGGGCATTGGAATTAATGCATTCCAGGAAACATTGGCCAAGTGTATTGATCCATGAGTGGTTTTCCCCAGTTAATGGAGAGGGAATTGAAGTCACCCAGTATGAGAGTGTTAGGTTGGACCCTAATATTCTCCAGGGTGCTTAGAAGCATGGAGTGTGAGTCTTGGGACATGGTTGGGGACCCATAACAGGCTATGACCTGAATCGATGTCTTACCCAATGTTAGCTGCACCTGAAGTATCTCTGTTGCGTTATGTTGGGCTACCAGTCTGGAGGTGTGTGCATCCTTTATGAATATGGAAAAAAACACCGCCTTTGGAGCTTCGGTCCAAGTTCTGGGGAAGAGGCTCTTTCTGCTGCCTTGAACCAGGTCTCTGTTACAGCACAAATGTCAATGTTCTCCATTTTAAGGAGTGCTTTGAGCGAGTGCATTTTGGGAATTAGACTTCTAGTGCTGAGCAGCATGACCCTCAGATTGCACTTGTCTGTAGCTGTTATGGTGGTAATTTGGTCTTTGGAACATCGCCTAAAAAAAGCACTATAGGGGTGGCATGAGCCTTGGCCAGTATCTGGAAGCACAGGGGTGACAGATGCAGTCCATCTCTGGCAAAGCATTGAGGTCTGTTAATTATGTCATCCCAGGCAGGCACATACTGGATCCCCTTAGAATAACATCAGAAACTTAACCAATTGTTGAAATCAATCATTTTCTGCTTGTACTGTGTTATCATTCTGGGTGATGGTAGGATGCTGCTCAGGGCTAGGCTCATACTCGCCTGGGCTACATAATCTGAGAGATCCTCCATGTCTCTTTTCAGCTAGTCCAGGGAGGTACGTCTCAGGACATTCACACCCACATGTACAATGACAGAGTCATATTTGTACCTGTTGAGGAACCTGACTGCATGCATTATGTGGTAGATCCTGGCACCTGACAGGCAGCTGACTGTTACTTTCTCCTTATTCAACTTAGTCTGTAGGATATCGGTGTGCCTCACTATTGAGTCACCTATGACTAGTGTGCTGGGCATGCTGTTTTGCCTTAGGGGCTTTGGTTGAGTGGCACACTGTTTAGGAGAGTTATGTGTCTCAAGATTAGTGTTGTGCTGGTCGAGTGCGTTTCTGCTTTGGAGGTCTCTGCTGTTTGGGTAGATTTTTATTGAGAGCCTCAGTGAAGGTGGGTGTGTGGTTTGTGTTTTTATGTGAAGGCAGTAATGATACGTGTTCTGGAGGGCTGTGTGTTCCATGTGGTGTGGTGCAAGTGTTGACCTTCTCCTCTTGACCAGCTATTCTGGTCTTGGCTGGAGAGTGCGTGGCTTCCAATTTGGATATACAAGTGCATCTCTCACAAGTCTAAGTATTGGGAGGTAAGAGGAGAGGGTTGTCTGTGTACCTGAGGCAATTGCTACATTGCCTCAGGATGCCCAAGTTCACCAGGTTAATAGGAAAAAGTACAGGGAACTGACCTTTAGACATGCCTGGAGGCCTGGAGTAGACTTGTAAAGGCAAACTGTTTAAAGTAAATAAGCAACAAGAGGGTAAGTTTTTTTCTTTGATGCTCCAGTAGCATAGAGGGATAAAGCCCTAATGAAGGCTCAGTTAACTGGCATTGATTAGACCTGTTTTGGAGGGCTTTCATTAGTGATGCTTCCTTATGGGAGTTATGGTTCTATATAAGGAGTTCCCCTCAGAAAGGACTGAAAGGTGTGGGAGGCAGGGCAGGCAGTAGGTAGGGAATATAACATAAAAAAAGCAGGATGAAAGAAGAAATGACTAAGCTCCCAGGATGCCTGCCTTAGGATCCAAAATTAGCCCCAGCATTATTGATGCAAGTCTGGGTGGTGTTGGCCTTAAGTTTGTGGACCCAGCAAAGACATGAGACACTAGGAGCTGAGCCAGTGTAATAACCAAAAGAGGGTACTGTCATCCAGCGCCAATCTGTAGTCCTACCCAACAGTTAACACCATTTTACAGACAGTGTACACATCTGACTGTAATACAAAATGACCACAATGTGTTTGTTCAACTTTATTTCATACAAACAGTACTTCTACAGTAAGTATCTCTTTCTAACTTGCTAAACATAAATTGCATTAGTCCTTCAAAGCCATCCCCGCAAAAAATGAGCAAAGGACACCAGTCAGTCATGTTTCAGGCCAACAATTATAACTACTTTGTTGTGACTTCTCAGATGTCCAACTATAGAAGAAAAGGAAAAAAATGATGAAATAGCATACAGACATGCTGCAGAGATGAGTCGTCAAGTAAATTGTGTGCAGTCCTGTACGACTTTAAGGCATTTCAGACTGTGTACATTGCATGCCCTTGCTGATTATTCATTTTACATTTGATTTTGTTTCTCCAACTTGATTTATTTATATATATATATATATATATATATATACACACACACACACACACACACACACACACATAAAGCATGTGTATGTATCTATATATATATATATATATATATATATATATATATATACATACATACATACACACATGCACACACACTATATATATCTGTAAATTTGTGTGTGTGTGTGTGTATATATATATATATATATATATATATATATATATAGATATGCACATGTCTGTATCATTCTCTTCTTACACCTTTACAAGAGTCCATCTTACGTGTGATGAGATTAGGTGTACACACTCCAGCATATACACTAATGATGGCCACACACATCTATCCATAAAATTGATCTGTTACAAAACAGAAGATGCAGTAATTAAAAGCGACAAAAAAATGAAAATGTGCAGAAATTGAAAATGGGTTTATTTACGTATAGACAAAGCTGTATCACTGTTTTGCTGACATTTCATGAGATACTGAAAGATAAATTGTACTAAAGAAACCATATGCTCCAAAGTGGTTATAATTCTCAAACAGATGCATGCTCTGTTCATATTTTTTACTTTACTTTACTTTCATTGTACAGAACAACAACTTATTACTAATGTCATTGCTAATACCAAGCTCCAACATAATTTTTCTTCCAATAAATTGGAATAGTAATATTCTTGGCAACAAAACACAATACCTCATTCATCTACCATGTTTAAAATAAAAATACATATTGCAGATACAGACTTTTGATGGGGCATTTAGGATTATTATAAAACACATTGCAAAAATTACTAACTTTCTGCAGCTGAGCACATTGACAATTGTGTAATGTGTTCATCTATGAGATATGTTCTTTTTATAGTAGGTTAGATAAAACCTTAAATGTCTTAAATATTATTATAAATAATTATGCGTGAAAGAAGATAAATACATTTTTATGTATTTGTAGAATTCAGTTTTTATATCATGCCAGGTGTAACTAGACATAATAACACTCACCCGCAAAAGTGTTACTTCTTTTCTTTTATATTGCTATGAGAGGGAGAGAGAGGTATTTACAAGCACATTAGAATTTACGCAAAGCATAGTGCTCACTAAACAATCGGCTGAAAGGCCATGCGTATTTTTGAAAGACAAGGTATTAGGGTTTTCAATGTACCATCTAGAGTAATGCCATTTTCATCACAGCTGTAGCTCAGGTAGAAGCATTGCATTTTTGAAAACTATTTTTGGGTGCTGACTTGGACATAGTTTCATATTTAAAACATTAGGCTAGAATATATCAAATGACTACCTGATATATATTTAGGTTTCAGAATATATTAAACAAAACATTTACTATACCTCTATAACCATCTGTGTAGTTTCTTTCCTTAGCAGTATTTAATCAAGGACACAAAACTCAAAACCAGCTTAGGTGCCTCCCCATCTGAAATTATTATGCACCCACACACACCACACATTGTAAACTAGCTGTAACCACACCTAATTACTCAAACACATTTGCAGTCAGACTTTTTCTCCAAGTTTGAACTGACAGTGTTGGCAGCTGGTGTAGAAATGATATAAAGGTAAAAAGGATGAGATTTTTTTTCTGATCTACCTTAACTTAAATGTTCAGACACAGTCTATCTGTAGTTTGTCTCTTATCCATTATATATATTTCGCGGATCTAGTTTATTTGTAATAGAGGACTAAGCCATAATGTATTTTGTCTCTTTCACACACACACACACACACACACACACACACACACACACACACACACACACACACACACACACAGACAATACCACCAGCAGTTGCTGGCCAGTCATAACAAAATACTACCATCTCCTCCTAGCCATTTCTGCCCATTTCTAGTTGCCAGCCAGGGTTTAAAACTAAATTATTAAATAAAACTTGTCGCATGCTACCACTCTGTCATGGTCCACTTCAGTGCTGCTTGTTCAAACTACAGCCACCCACAATACTATTTAATATCCATTAGCTTTCTGCTTTTGCCATCCTAGTTGGGTTGGGAGGGTGGCCTAATGGTTAAGGTGTTTGCCTTACAAACACAAGGTACGGGGTTTGAGTCTCACAAGGATAATTTGCTAGGGCTTAAATGGGCTCATAGGGGCAGTTAGCTTTGTACTAACCTATGAACCTATGAACCTAGTGTGCCATAGGAAGGCAAGTAACAGCCTGCTGAATCTAGCTTTGTTTGTATGCTTGTTGTTTGTTTGCTTGTTATTTCCCTGAAACGCTAATTCCACCTAAAACGTGGCTTTAGCGCTTCTGTGGATCCCTGGCGATATCTGCATTGCTTACTGTACTTATTTTCTTGTTTCACTTGAAAGAAAGTTACTGTTTGTCATTTTTGCATTTAAGTTACCTGTAACACATTGCATTTAAGTTATCTGGCACTTGCTCACTAAAGCAATTATACAAGTCAGCACTAAAAAATTAAAAGCACTACACCCTCACAAAGTCCCCTTGAGTACATTGTTCCCTATTGGCCCTTTTTTTCAATTATAAAGGAATTCCCAATACTATTGAAGCATGTCTAAAGGTCAGTTGTCAATCTCCTCTCCGGTCCAGCTGGTGAATCTGGGAATCTTGAGGCAATGTTACAACTGCCTCATGTACACAGACAACCCTCTCCTCCTCCCAACAAATTCCAACACATGTGAGAGATGCAACCATATAGCCAAACTGGAGGCTAAGCTCTCTCAACTCAGTACTGGCGTAACCAGTCAGGAGAAGGAAACCACACTCACTACAATTCCAGTCTCACATAGACCTACCATGACAGCAAACCAAACACAAACACACAAAAACATACTCTGAGGCTCTAAATAAAAATCTGCCTAAGCAGCAGAGACCTCCAAAGCAGACACCCAAGCAACCGCTACCCCAAAACAAAACACGTGCAACACATTGCTCACAAAGCCAGTGTGCCAAACAGTCACAGCCCTTAAGGCTAAACAACACACCTGATACACTTGTAATAGGTGACTATCGTTAGGCACACTGACGTCCCGCTCACCAGGCTGAACAAGGAGAAGGTCATGGTGAGCTGCCTGTCGGGCGCTAGGATCCGCCACATAACACAAGCACTCCGATCACTCCAAGGCAAGTACAAATATGACTCACGTCATTCACACCAGCATGGACAATGATTGAGACATACCTCCCTAGACTACATGAAAAGAGACAGAGGAGCTGTCTCAGCATGTAGCCCAGGCCGGTATGACCCTGACCTTGAGTAGCATCTTAACCTTACCAAGTATGATGCCACAATATGAAGACATGATAAGCCAATTGTTGAAATTGATCAAGTATTGGTGTCATTCAAAGGGGATCCAATGCCTGTCAGCCTGGGATGACATGCTCGACAAGCCATGATGCTTCGCTAGGGACGGCTTGCACCTGTCACTCCTGGGCTTTCGGATATTGGCAAAGGCTCTTGCTACCCCCATAGTGCCTTTTTTAGGCAAGGCTCAAAAGACAAACCCACCTCCATAGGTATCAGAAGGGATAAGAAACTAAGAGTAATGCTACTCAACGCCAGAAGTCTAAACCTCAAGATGCATGCACTTGAAACTCTCCTTAGCATGGAGAACATAGTTATCTGTGCAGTAACAGAAACCTGGTTCAAGGTTCCAGAGAGCACCCCAGCACTACCAGGTTATACCTCATACCATGCTTTTCAGCCCCAAAACTTGGACCGAACCACAAAAGGAGGGGGAGTATCAATATTCGTCAAAGATACCCACACCTCCAGGTTGGTGGCACAGCATGAAGCATCAGAGACTATCCATGTGCAACTAACAGTGGGTAAAACTGCCTTCCAGTTTATAGCCTGCTACAGACCACCCTCCCAAACCCAGGAACCCCACTCGGCCTTCCTGAGAACACTGGAAAATATGAAGGTCTCTCCAAACACCATTATATTGGGCGACTTCAACTACCCAAACATAGACTGGGAGCATTACTCTAGCTCCAACACCCTAGCCCAAAGGTTCCTAGAATTTATAAACTCAAATGCTATGGAACAACTTGTTACCACTCCCACAAGAGGGAAAAACATACTGGACCTGATCATCACCAACATGGGGACTCTATGCTCCAGACCAGAAGTGTATCCCTCACTGGTAAGATCAGACCATAAAATAATCTCACTGGATATTCACATCCCGACCCCACCCCCTGCCCAGAAAACCACAGTGAAAAACTTCTCTAAAGCAAATTTCGCACTCCTCAGAACTGAGGTGGAATCCTTCAAAGCCCCTGGGCCTGTGGAAAATACGGCCCAGACCGCAGAATCCTTTATAAACGGATTCTAAACACACCTTCAGGAATGCATGGATCATGCAACCCCAAATAAAACCAAGACCCAATCCTCCAAAGGCAGACGTCCTGTCTGGTGGACCCCAGCCATAATCAAACCATACAATAGAGGGAGGAAGCTACTACATGATAGAGCAAAATCCCAAAAAGGGAAGGCATCTCTGATCAGTATTAGCAAAAAACTACCAGCACTCATAAAATCGTCTAAGGCCAGCTTCGAGAGAAAAATTGCACAGGACACTAAGGATAATCACAAGGCTTTCTTTAGTTATGTTAGGAACCTGGGTGGGAATTCCCAGATATGCTCAGAATTAGTCCAAAATGACAAAAAATACACCAAACCCACAGACATTGCCAACATCCTACCTGACAGGTTCAGCGCAAACTTCTCCCCCCCTCCCTACCAAAAGGGCAAATATCTATCCCAGCAGAGTGCTGCCCCCCTGACATCTCAGATGCTCAGGTAAGAGCCACCCTCTCCATAGCAAAAAACACAGCATCAATGGGACCAGACAGTGTCCCGGGCTGTGTCCTACATGAACTCCAAGAAGAGCTAAACCCAAACATAAAACTACTATTCAATCTCAGCCTTACTACAGGATATGTACCAGAGAGTGGCGTACAGCAACAGTGGTCCCTCTCCACAAAGGTGGTGCCTGAACGGATCCTGGAAACTATTGCCCCATAAGCCTGACTAGCTTGGTCTGCAAAGCTATGGAAAGGATCATCATGGACCTCATAAATAAAGATATTGGGGACCTACAGACACTGGATCCTACCCAGTTCGGCTTTAAGGGCAGATCCTGCCTCTTAAACCTGGTCGATTTCTTAGAAACAGTCACCAAGGCCATTGACGAGGGGAAGGTGGTCCACACAGCCTACCTGGACCTTGCAAAAGCCTTCAATACAATACCACACTCAGGCATTTTAGATAAGCTCACCAGCTTAAATATAAACCCCTATGTCACTAGATGGGTTGCAAACTGGCTCAAGGACAGAACCCACATGGTTAGAATTGCTGGAGCCATGTCAGACTACAAACCAGTTACAAGTGGCGTCCCACAAGGCTCAGTCCTGGGACCTCTCTTGTTCGATATATATTTCTTGGAGGTACAGGCCAACACGGAAGGACTGTGGCTGACCAAGTTCGCAGATGACTGCAAACTGGGTGCCATAATCGACTCTCCAGCTGACACAAGCATCCTCCAAAAGGGCCTCATAGAAACAGACAACCGGTGCCAGAGCCATGGCCTCAAGCTAAACGCCAAAAAGTGTATAGTTATCCCATTTGGCAAAAACAAAGTGCCCACAAATTACCACATAGGTGGTAATCTATTAAGTACAGAAGAAGTAATTAGGGACCTGGGGACCCAAGTTGATAGCAATCTCTCATTTGACAACCACGTGGCCAAAGTGGTTAGAAAAACATTTTATATAGTCCACCTAATCATGAAGGGATTCACATCTAGATCAGGGGAGGTCATCGTGCCTCTTTACTCATCCCTCATCAGGCCCATAATTGAGTACAATGCCCCTTTTGGGATGTACCTTACCAGACACCTGCAGCAACTGGAAAGACCCCAAAAGTACCTCACCAAGAGGATCAAAGGGCTCAAACAGATGCCATATGCTGCCTGGTTAAAGAAACTCCAGCTCTACTCAGTGGCATACCGCCTGCTCAGAGGCGATCTGTGCCTGATGTATAAAGCCATGTCCAACCCGGAATTAATGGACATGCTGCACCTCAGAAAAACCAAATCCCATCGAGCTATGCGCTCGAGAGACTTGAACCTCAGCACTGAAATAAATAGGACATGCTGGAGGGACAGATTCATAACCCAGAGGCTCCCTTCACTCTGGAATAAAATCCCAGTCCAGGTTAGGCAGAGTCCCTCATTGACTCTCTTCAAGAGGAATCTTGATGAGTGGATGGGAGATCGTAGGTTTACCCTGGGTATCACTTCTGTGTCACTGTTAGACAGAGGCACAGTATACCAACCTCGAAAAAGGGCATAGCAAAATTAATTTAAAATGGGTGGTGAAAGCCAAACACACTCTGGCTAGGCTTATAAATGCCCTAGGGCAGATAGCCTAGTATGAACCTATGAACAGCAAGCTGCTGATACTTGGGGCTAGTGTGGACTGTTTGTTGATTTTTTTTAAAGTTAAGAAACATTTCTTTACTTAATAATAAATAAGTAACACAAAGCACCCCCTGAACTGAATAGCAGCACTGACCTATGCTGTGAATGCACAAACAGTAGACAATACAAGAAAGAAGAGGTAAAACAAAAAATAAATAAATACACTTTTGTTAATGATTGCTATAGTCAGCACATAAGCTAGCTAAAATGTGTTAAAATTTAGTGCTAAACATAAGAAAACCATTTCCTTGCAGATATTGAGTTGCTGTCTTACCATATGGCCTGCCTAGCGATCTGAACCCTGGGCAGCCACCCAAATCACATGATTATATGCCCAGATTCCTAAAGAATTGGACCACATCATTACACCGAAGCACACTTTTGGAATCTGACCCCAGTGTAAGCCTGCTTTATATATAGGCCTTACAACAGAGTAAGTCACATATACCAGGAGCAGTTCTTTTGGAATAGGACAGGCTTACACCAGAGTGAGTCAGTTACACCAGATCAAGTCTTTTGGAATCCTGCACATAATCTGCTAATGCTAAATCTTCAAGTACCAACTACCTGAATATTCACAGTTAGTTATAACACATAGTATACAGTTTGGAAAACAATAAATTCCTTATTTAAAATGTCACCCATCATGGAGTTGTAATAATATATGCAGAATCTGAGGTCAGGAATGGACAGTGCGTTAAGAATCCTCCAGTGTACTCAACATAAACTATACAGACATTCTACAGTGGTGAGTTTTTGATTCTATATTTTTTTTATTATTTATTTTAACATTTATTGACCGGGAAAGTCCAACCAGGACAGAGTCTATTTTCAGCAGAGGCCCAGGGAGAAACACTCCAGATGCATGTCTTTGGAATGTAGGAGGAAACCAGAATACTAGGAGGAAATGAACATGAACACAGACTTCACGGAGAAGGCACCACAGTTTTGCTGCGAGGCAACATTAACCACTGCACCATAATTCATTAAGAAATAACCCTCCAGAAACAAATTCTGTATTAAATAAGAGTGCTTAGAAACCGTAGCATTTCATAAGTAATGCACAGTACATTCATGAAGAATTTAATGAGATGGGAAGCACTATACATGCCAGAGCAGCCTGTTGGGGTTACAACATATCCAGATGTCTTTATCATGTCATGTACCCCCCTCCACCCATATGGTGCCAGTTGTGATCTGCTTATACAAGTAAGGGCCAAGTTATTCATGAGCTATGCACTTCAATTTGGGAAGCCCTAAATCTTATGTTGTATAGTTGTATTCCTAAGGTTGAACTCCAGTATAACACAAGACACGTCATTGTGTACGTCTGTGTAAGCATATTCCACACATTGAACAGAGAACAGTGCCAGACACCAGTTACATATTATAACTGAAATTTCCTTTTCTGTAATTTACCATCCTTCCCAGCTAATATTTTCAGTTTCTAAATGAAAGCACAAACCTCATTTTTCACAAAGCAGTTTTTTTCTACCATCTTTTGTGACCATAGTTATAAAACAGAAAGTAAAATTAAATTAGTTTATATGGGTATAACCTAACCCACAAAGTAATGATTCCTACTGCGAGCAAATAATGGTATTTTTCAATAATATTGTAAAATAATAATAAACTCTGTTACAGGTTGTGGCAAATTAATGACTGTTAAACTGTAATAAAAATCACCATTCTTCAAAATTATTTCAGTGCTATGCTGAAAATGCTGAATTGTTTTTTTTTTTTTTTTTTTTTTTAATTATATGTATTTTCTGTGAACATGCTGTCAATGCCTTTTATAACCTGACCATATGACAGTCAAATCTCTGAAAAGGGGAAATATGGTTTTCTGGCAAAAATATAAGGATTTCCATTCTCTAAAATCCGGAAGACCATTTTTGGCAAAGAATGTTTTCCTTTTAAACATGATTTTGAAAGTGAAATGTGTTTTAGTGGTTCATGTTTTCCACAGAAAATCCTGTAACCTTTAACTGCTGTTTGTGCATACTACTGCCGTTTGTTCCCTGCCTTGCAAATGAGATATTAATATATAGTTCTTTAGCAAAGAAAGGTATGACTATCTACTTCCAGCATCTGTGCTTCAAACTTTGATCCATATGTCAAAAAGAAAATGCCAGCCTCCTTTCTAGTACTAATTATAACAGAAAAAGAAAATATTAATTTAACTCTCATGCTATTACCTCCGAATTTCAGCAGTTGTCCTCATTCCTAAAGAAATATTAATACATTTTTTCACAGTATCAGATGAGTTTCCCATATGCACTGTTAACAGTGAAATATGAATTCTGTTTCTACACTTCACCAACAACCCTTCCTCCCTGGCTCTGCTCAGGAGGATAAGCTTTGAACTATTTGAATCTATTGTTACTGTTCATCTACCCACTTCCACAGCATCAAGAGATTGTATATACCCACATCACACTTCATCCCAGACCGTATCTGGCACAGCATATTTTAACTAGTTAGAAGTACTAGTAAATGACCATGACACAGACTTTGATCAAGCAGTCAAGTCATCAGGTTAGAATAGTAGGAAATATCAAAACTGCCTGCTCCAGTAATGACTTTGTGTCCGATTATGCCTGACTAGTCACTAGACAATAAATCCTGTGATTATAACTGGACAGAGTCAAACTATGTCAGGACTGATCACTGTATTGAACCTGCTACAGTAATGAATAGTCATTATCTTATGTCTAGCTTGTCACTGCATAGTACCTGCTCTAGAGATGATTGATCACCACCTGGCCTTGCCCAAGTATTCGTCATTGCATAAAACTTGTGTGATGATGACTGATCATTGCCCAGCCATTCTTAACTAGTCACTGTGCAATACCTCCTCTAAAAAAATGATTGATTATATGATCATGCTTAAATTGCCACTGCACATTATCTGCTCTGATGATGATTGGTCATTGTTCTCTTAAACCTAACTGGTCACTGCATATACCTTGTTCAATTCATAGATTCATATATTCATAGATTAGTACTAGGCTAGCTGCCCTTTTGGGCCATTTAAAACCTAGCCAGTTACCCCATGTGAGAATCAAACCCTGCACATTGTCTCTTTCAGGTAAACACCTTAACCATTATGTCATCCTCACACCCCAATGATGACTAGTCATTGGTTATGCCTGACAACATTGCACTGTACCTTTGCAATAGAAATATTTCAGTGACTAGCTGTTACAGATCACTACACAATACAACTCTGAGGATGAGAGACCAGTGTTTGATCCCAACAGTGTTTCTCACTAAAGAGTGCACACCATGATGATTGCTCACAGCTTATCACTGTGGCACTAGTCAATGTACAGGACCTGCTCTGATGATGATTGTTCCATGTCTTACTATAGCTAAATGCTCCTGATAATGATTGGCCAGCATTTTTTTCATATCTCAGCACTGGTCACTGCCTGGTACCTACTCTAGTAGACAATGTGTAGCTAGAGCAGCACAAGTCAGTGCAAAGGAACTGTCCTAAAGATCACTGATTCAGTTTATTACCATACCTGAGTGGTCACCACATACTACCTTCTCCAATAAGGATCAGGGTATTCTAATAATGGTAATCTCTCTGCAGGTTATCACACTTTTTACTAATTCCATTTTCTTAGTTGTGTAACCAGGATTTGGGGATTGTAGGAAACATCGTGCGAGGAAGAACCCATGTGATGATTAGCGAGTCTTGTAAGAGAGGAAATACATGGACCCGTAATCAACATGCAAGCATCTTTGTATGTCATGCAGTAAACAAAGCAAAGATGAAGCATCAAGCGTCTGGCATGAGAAAAAGAAAGCATATTGTAATATTTACAACAGTAACAAAACTGACTTTCATTAAACATGCTATCACAAACAAGAATAATTTGAAATGATCAACCACAAGATAAAGTGTGGGCAGAGGCAACATCTGTAAATATTAGAATGATGAACAAATCTGCACATATCAGCATTATGCTTTGCAGAAAAATAAGTTGCAATTTTTCCAGGATTTTTTAATATTAATCTAATATATTCAATGACTATTCGGTAGAGTGCAAGAATTCACCTCAAGACCAGAGTAAAGCGAAGCTCGGGAAGTAAATCTGGACATTCATGTCAAGATACACATTAAGAGTTATGAGTGGAGAAACTCAATCATAAATTATCGCAGTGCATGGAGCAGTATCTGCTCTATGCACTGCCAGTTATGGAAAAGAAAGTGGTTTCACTATGAATAGTCATGTTTTCTGAAATTAAGAAGTTATTGAACTAGCAAAATAACTAAAGCCTTGGGATGTCACTAGTCAAAACAGTGACACTCCCAAAGTCACAAAACAATTTTTTTTCAAGGGCAAGCCCCACTTCACTGAACACACACACTTTTTCTCATATGTTAATTATAGATACTAATGTCAAACATTCAGGATATAGAAAGTTAGGTTCATTGCTGCCTTTGTGTGTGTGTGTGTGTGTGTGTGTGTGTGTGTGTGTGTGTGTGTGTGTGTGTGTGTGTGTGTGTGTGTGTGTGATCACTGTACAGAGGGGAGTAGGAATTTTTGATTCCCCCACTGTTGCATGGTCGTAGAGGTTGGAGGGAGTGCAGTTTAATTTTTTTTTGTTTTTTTTCAATTAGTTTAGTGTTTATCTTTTGATATGTGTTTTTGTATTCAAGATTTTTTTTGACAACCATGCAGTTATGCATTAAATTATCAAGACGAGATTTACAGCAATGCGTACTATATCTGCTTAAGTAATAAAGCATGAAAGAGCACTTGCTGTGGTAAGATAATAGTATATCTGGAAATTAAGTGGATAATGCATGAAGCAAAACAAAGTAACCTACTTAGTCCTAAGTTTGACATTATACAATCTCAAAGCACATTCTGAAGATCATTTTTATGATTACAAAGTAGATAATTTCCACGATCATTTCCACGTTTTAGAGGATACAGATTGTTACATTACTTTAACACAGATGTTCTCTGCTTCAGTAAATCTTTTATTTGGGGTATTATTACACATTCCATTCAAATCCAATGTTACGCATCAAACAGCATCATGTATTTTATTTACCTAGCTGTCAACCCCTTAGTTGTCCAAATGCACCATAAATTAGCATGTTTTTTCTAAACTGCATTTTCATCTTTCATAGCTTCAATTTATCTCCGTTGTTTTTCTCTTTCTACATTGTAGAAACAAAAAATTATTATGTTGCTTCATATTCAGGCAGCAGCTTTGTAATATTGCTTGACTGTTAACTGCCTTTATTTCATAAAGAAGTCTACAAAAACATAATGTCATTCCCTGCAGAAGGTTAAATAGCTCAGATTATCCTACAAAACTGCTTCAGACTGAAGGGAATCATCATTTTCATCAGTGAACCACAAACAATTTCATGCTCATGCCACCATATGTAAAATAAAGTATATGATTCAATGATATTTGACATTAAACTATCATTATGTAAACCAGGTAAATATATTGGAGCTGGCTGTATGTTTTGAGCGAAGTAGGCAGACCTCAGTTTTTATGACAACAGTTTAAACAATGGGATTGTACTAATTTGTATGTAGAACTGTTAGGGTTCTTTCACTGCTGCTATGCTGAGAAACCATTATTGGTCTGACAAAATGGAAATTAATGTTCAAGGGACATTTTTCTACTTTACTGCTCTATACGAAATTTTATTCTGTTCTCATTTACTATTATTTGAATATAACTGCATTTGTCTGTTGATTTATTGTTTAAATGATGACTGATTGTGCTTCCCTAGTATGTTGCAGTCTGCTACAGACTACAGAAAACACATGTCCAGTACAGACTGTCAAACTGTATATGCTAACAATTGCAGCATTTGAATTCCAGGTCCCGTGCCATGGAATAAGGAAGCTGGTCAGCCTACAGTAAATACAAACACAAGTTTACTATTCATTATAAGCATGGATGTTCATTCATACTGATCACTGCTGCAGTAGCCTTGATTATATGGGTTGTATCCTGACAAATAGATATAATGGGTCTATATTACACCGAACTCACAGGAGTTCGAACATTGTAATAGCAAACCGTGAAGTTCGAAACCCAATAATTCCGAAAACACAGAACAGTGATTTTTTTTTTTTTTTTTTGGGGGGGGGGGGGATCGCTGTTCCATTACAAAAAAAAAAAAAAAACACACTTTAAGCTTAAACTAATATGGGGGGCTGTGCCCCCCCACCCCTCTACTTAAATATACCAACTCCAAGATAGCACCACAGTGGAGGAAATAGCAAAGCCCCAAAAATGGCCCACCAATTTTTTTCCCTGGGGGTGGGGGGAAATCAGTGTGCCATGGCTTTGTTATTTTCGTATTTCAAACATTTGGGTTCAATATTACAGCATTCGGACTCCTGCGAGTTCAACATTGTAATATGGACCCACTATACCAACTAGCCAGCTTACAAAGCTTCAGCCATCTTCCATGTGTCTTTTCAAAAATATCAAGAATCCCTCTCTTGGGTGAAAGATCTCTTGGACAAGCTAGGATTCCAAGAGTACATTCAATGGTCCTTCTTGACTCGCACAGGATTGTGCCCATGGAATGTCAACTAGACACCTCAATTAAAATGGCTTTCCTTCCACACAAAAAAAAACAGATCTATATTTAGATCTATTTCTAAGGTTTTCCACTCAGTCTTCTGTCACTGCAAAGGAATACCTCAGGATTTTGGGCCTCATGGCAACTATGATTCTCATGATACCCCTGGCAAGACTCAATATGTGAAATCTCTTTGGTGCAAGCATCAAGACCCTTTATCTTTTCAGATCTCAGTACTGGGGTTTGTCAGAAGAAAAATCACTTAAATCAAGATCTGACCTTTTCCCTCCCTGCTCCTAAGTAGTCAGTCTTCACAGATACTTTGGACTTTGCTTGGGGAGCAGTTTCTGGAGAGATAATAGTCCAGGGGGAGTGGGACACCAGGGACAGACATAAGCACATAAATATCAAGAAGATGCTTGGCCTGATCAAGGTACTCAATTCTCTGAACCATCTTTGGTCTCCAGGACCTCTTCAAGTTGCTACTGACAATACCACAGTGATGTGGTACATCAACAGTCAAAGGGGAACCAGGTCATAACCCCTTTGCAGACTAGCCATGTTAGCTTTGGATATAGTTTCACAGCACAGTCCAACTCTACAGGCATCCTACATTCCATCAGAGCAAAACTGTGTGGCAGAAAAGCTGTGCAGGACAAGGGCAGACCCTCCAGAATGAAACTAGATCTAGGAGTCTTCCAAGATTTCATTCATCTGTGGGGAGTTCCTCAAGTAGAACTTTTTGCCTCCTCTCTGAACAATCAACTGGCAAAATTCTGTTCCAGGACTCCATGCAAGAAGGCCTGGAAGACAGAGATCTTTTCTTTTGACAAGAATGATCCTGCTTGCCTTTCCACCATTTACACTAATATCCATGTTATTTCTGAAGATTCAGAAGGAATCGCCCAAGATTATTGTGGTGTATCCCTTCTAGCCCAGGCAACCATGGTTCACCCATTTTTTGGAAATGGCTAGGGCAATTACCACAAGCTTCTTCATAGAATGGATCTACTCACACAGAAACAGGGGTGTTTGATAGAACCCTGTCATCCAGGCAGACAGTTGAAGATGATTGATGTCAGGGTGCAACACATTTAAGGCACCTGTTTTCTGAGGACATGCAGCAGGTACTAATAAAGGCAAGAAAGCCTGCTACTAAAAATCATATATTAGCAAACAGAAAAGGTTTTTTAGCTTGTGCCAACAACATAACCACCACCCATTCAGGGCTAGTTGTTCTGTGGTTTTATAATGTTTGTGTGAGTTACTATCCTATGGCCTTTATTATTCCTCTATCAAGGTTCATTTGTCGTCCATTTCAATATGTCTGCCCATGGTTCCGGTTTCAAGGCTGTCACATGTCAGAGTGATTTTAAGGGATTTTGAATAACAGGCCTCCAAGTAAACCAATGGCCCTCCTCAGGACCTTAATTTTGCATTACAGGAGATAACACTTGCTCCATTTGAAACAGCTAATCTGGTTGACTTGTGGTTCTTAACATGGAAAACAGTTTTACTGATTGCTCTGACCTCTGCAAGAAGGGTATCTGAGTTGCAAGCTTTTATGGCACGTTAACCCTACCTCATTTCCCAGAAGGATATGCTTTCTTTGGGGACTATTCCTCCATTTTATGTCTAAAGTTGCATCCAAGTTTACTTTAGGACAAACTATCCATCTCCTCATTTTTCATTCCTAAACCTACAAATGAGAGAGAAGGGTATTCCATACCTTGGATGTCCACAGACAACTGAGGTACTATCTTGACAGAACTAAATCTTTCAGATTTTTTGATCACTTGTTCATTTCTTGTAAAGGTAAGAAGAAGGGACAATCTGTGTCAAAACAGACCATTTCCAAATTGTTATCTAAGGCTATTACATTTTACTGTACTCACCACGACAAATCTATCCCAGGCACGGTCAAGGCACACTCTAGAAGGACATTGACTTCCTCTATTGCTTTTTTGGAAAGGGTTGAATTCTAGAAGCTGCTACTTTGTCCTCTGTACATACATTTACAAACACAAGCTTGATTCCTTCTCTAGGTCTAAATCGTGCTTTGCTGGTATGATTCTCCAGGGGTTCCTAAACCCTTTACCTTCCACCTCTCAAATACAGTTAAATAGCAGCGATCAATATGATGAACATAGTACAGTTGTTTAATTTCAACTTACCATAACAGCAGATGTTTGAATGATCACTGCTGCAGTAGCCCTCCATCCTTCCCCCTTATTTTTTTGGGGGGTTTTTTTGTGTCAGTGTGTGGGCAGTTATTTTTTATTCTTAGCCTTGCCTTTCAGGGATCAGCTTCCCTCTCTCTCTCTGCTGGCAGGAAATCTCTGAAGGGCCTCACACTTCAAACGTTTCTTTTACTCAGCTCATGAGGTTTGACAGTTCAGGTGTATGAATGGTGCTCTGAAGCTTTAGAAGCTGGTTGGCTGTTATTTCCTTGGCAGGATATAACCCATATAATTAAGGATGCTACAGCAGTGATCATTCAAACATCTACTGTTATGATAAGTTCAACTTAGACAACTGTATTTTCCGCTGAATTAGCTAAAGTAAAAACTATTTTATAATCAGAAAGCAGTTTTTACATAAGAGCAGAATCACAGAAATAAGAAATGGTAACAAAAATCCTTGTACAGGATCTGTTCATTACCATTCCACATCAACTTTATGTACTCAGTCAGTTTTTAAAAGTATAATTGTATAAAAATCTAAGTATTACCATATGTGTTCACTGTTCTAGGTCCGCTGGGGAGAAAAAGGCTCAACAGAAGAAGGGGCAAAGCTGGAGAAAGCAAAAAATGCTAGAGTCAAAATGCCAGAACAAGAATATGAAGATCAGCCACCAAAAATTCTCAATAATGGTTTCCGTAAACCACCTTCCCCTCGAAAATGGTACTCTCCAATTAAGGTAAGTTTCCAGCAAATTTTTTTTTTTTTACAGTTGTTCAGACAAAATATCAGTTTGCCTCTAAATACAGAGGGATATGTAGATTTCCATACTAAGCAATCACACAAACACTAAAGATCTTGGACAGAAAGCAAATTCTTTGAAAAGCATGATTACATCTGTAAAAAATATAAATAATGTCTAATGAACTTAATGCCCCCCTTTCAACTCAATGACCCCACTGCTTATGCAAAATCCTTTACTGCCAAATTGTATGCACATGTAAAAAGCTACATAGATGCATCTGTCCGCCTAAGAAATAAATACGCCAAACTCAAAAACAAATCCCTATGGTAGAACCCAAATATAAACAGGCTCTATAATAAAACTTAAAAAAACTAATTGCACTTAAAAATAAATACAACTTTTAAGATGCAAAAAATGCAAGATATGAAATAAAAATTGCCACCCATATTTTGCTTCTTATATGATTTTGAGTCAGCAGTGGCAGACACTATGTGTACTGTGCTGTGTTGCTAATGCCTGGCTCATACATACAAGATTATATTACCATGAAATACACTGCCTGCTGAGATCCCTTAATCAACTGATAGGCCTATAATATTCCTGGATCTAGCCCCTTAGTAAAACTTAGCGGCAGATCTGTGGAGAAGAAATATCTTCCCTTCTCCCCAAGATGAGAAAGGTGATAACAGGCTGTTTTATCTTATGAACTCTGCAGATTCCTCCAGCATCCACATTGCTAAGTGTACATGTGTCTCTTACATGATGGTCAGAGGCAAAACACCAGCTTATGACGAGCCAGTGCAGTCACCATAGCTATTACAGTGGCAATGAATTTACTCAGGAGGAACACTGAGAAAAACCGCTGCCATCTTCTGAATGAAACATAAAATAAGAGGACTAACCATATCTTTAATCTCCATTAACTGTTTAAAGAGAATAAAACATATCTAAGTGATTATTAAATGAATAAAAATAGCATATTCAAAAAAAAACTAACAAAATGTATTCCATCTTAGTTAGGCTGACACATTGTATTTGAGAATGCAGATGTATGCTTCATTTGTCATAACATAGCCCATCTTCGTACTGCTTTTGCATCCATAAGTTATTACTGCCTTTATGCACAACAGTACAATTTTAGGAGTATGCAGTCAACATCAAAGGGAAGCCAGTTTTAGACAGGGCTCAGTAAATTATAAATGGATTTAGTAAACCACAGAAATAAAAAAGGGAACACACATCATAAAGCTGGTCATAAAACCATTGTGTAAAAAAGCAGTTCTAAGTATTACCCATTAATTAGAATTCATAGGTTCATAGGTAAATACTAGGCTGTCAGTCTGCAGACTATTACAAGCCTGGATCTGTGACGTAAAGACCTTAACCACTAAACCCTTAGTAAAGGTGTAATCTAGTGTAATTTGCAATATATTTGCAATATATTTTCTATTAATCCATTCATATGTTATGGTTATGTGACTTGGTGGCAGATTTGCCTATGCACTTGTCCCAACCTTATGAATTTCATGTATAAGCATAAAACTGATTGATAATTGCCAAATACCATGTCAATGTAAAAGTTTCTTTTTTTCTTTTATAATGTATATAAAATACATTTTTTAAAAAATTTTTTTCAAACTTGTTATAAGTGATAGTTAGGTGTTATTTTTTAACACAGTCTTATGTTTTTTAACACAGTCTTATGTTTTTGATAAATTTTTTATAAGTAATAAGTGTGGAACTATTTATTGTTCTAATTTCAGATTTTTAGGGAATGCTAGTTCCAATTTTATGTATGGATGTGTAAGGTACAACTTTAAGATTTGCACATTATCCAAAAGTCAATTATATAATTGATTAATTGTTGATTTTGGCGGGCTTTTATGTTTGTATATAAGGTATGTACTTTGGTTATATGTTGTTCTGATGAAGACAGTCGTGGACTGTGGAAAGCGCTTAACCACTTTTGTACTAATAAATTCTTATTGTTCGAGCATTGAGTCCGGCTTCCTGGTGTTGTTTTGCTGTGTTCCAGCCAGCTGTTCCTGTTCGTTGACCACTGGGATTACTTTTTTCTACCTTAACCATTATGTCAACCCCGACTTCCATTCTTGATCAGATGCTATGCATTCTAGATTAGCTCACCACCTACATTTCCGAGTAAATGCTGTCAGGCAATCTAATTGTTTATCTTTTATTTTAAAGGAAAGCTCCACCTTGAAGTTAAACAAATGTTTTTCTCCATTGTGTCTGTGTTTTCTGTCCAATGATATTGTATAAAAATCACTCTAGATGCATCTCTTACAACTTTAATACACTTTTTCCACAAAATTACCAACATGGAATGTGCTATATTAACATGATCTTGTTTTAATGCTTTCTTGTCCCTTTCAACAACTCCATTTCAAGTACATTTTATGGACTCATGCTAGACGTAAGGAAATAATGCTGTCTTCCCATCCCATCCCATTGATGCACAGTAGTAACAGTGTGAATCATAGACATCACATACACTTTCTTTTACAGGGGTGATTGCATCTGTTTCCTGAATGACCATTATATACATTTCTCACAGAGCCTGTTTTAAGCTATTCCCAGCAGTTATACAGTTCCACCCAAAAGAGAGTATCAACATTGCAGACTTTTCTAAGGATTGTCATTTTCCAGCCCTTACAAGTAATGGCAGGCTCTCTCCCACATTTTCCTGAGTTGTCAAAGATACTAGTGCAGTGCAAGAGCTGTAAGTCATCACCTCAAAGAACTGCAGTGCTACTCATTAGTGTCTGCAACAGTAGGAATATGATTTTTTGTTATCCTGAATGTTGAATGGAGAAATGTGTTAATGTGTTTTCTGTTTTTGCTTAAAAGTATTTATAATCACGATACAAAAAGGTACAACTATCTCTTCTTGAATTGGTGTTATGATTTTTTTTAAACTGAAGCACAAATGCTTTCATACATATTTTACTCCCTTCTATGGCACTGCTACTCCTTGATTTGTTATAATGCAGCATACCAACACTTCATCTAAACCATAATCATTGAGCATGACAAATCAGTAGTTGTGTGTGTAAGACTAACACCACTTTCTATAAAATTGTTTGTTACAGAAAAAGCAGCTTATAACAAAATTACTATTCAAAAATGTGATCATCTATTAGGATTGCCAGATTTTTAACCGCCCAAAGTGGAACATTCTTTCTAAAACTTGAGATTGTGCAGGACAACTTATAACATCACTGAGTGGAAATTTCTTATTCCCAAACTAAAGACTCTGATTTGCAATGTTGATTGCTAATGCAACTTTATATGATATTAAGATGACTTTGTGACATTTAGAGACGGGGCACAAAATATTTTTTCTTGTAAAAATCCAGTATTTGCCATTTTTACCCCCTTGCAAGACAGAACTGTCCAAATCAGGACTGCTCAGCAAAAAGACAGTTGATAACCCTATTGTGATGAAATTCAGGAGTACTAGTGGACAAAAGCTGTAAATAAACGTGTGGTCAGCAAGAGGTGGATGTTGTATTTTTGCGAGTTCAAACTTTTGCTCTGGCTACATTCTATGGACACTATAAATTGAAGTGCGATTCACAGCGCACCTGTGTATTTTAATTTATTTATTTATGATCAATTCCCTGAACATAACTTCAGTATATTGTGTGTTCTCATAATAGTTTCCAAGAAATTTATCTCTAGAGTTTTACTTTAGAGGTGAACTTCATGGAATCCATATCTTGAGCATATAACAAGCTGATTATGATCAGAAATGCTATCAAACTGATCAGTGTAGTATAGCCATTCATGATAGCTGACCTTAAATACTAACCTTGAAAAAATTTCTTTCTTTCTTTCTTTCTTTATTACATTTGTTTACCGGGATAGTCCGACTGGGCCAGCAACCCATTTTCAGCGGAAGCCCAGGGGGAAAAGCCACAAGAAAAGTTAAATGACAAGTATATGAACTACAAAAATAGGAAATAGCAATATACAGAATAAACAGTGTATACAATATAAGGAATTAATATTAACAGGA
Organism: Protopterus annectens; assembly: GCF_019279795.1. Lineage (NCBI taxonomy): Eukaryota > Metazoa > Chordata > Ceratodontiformes > Protopteridae > Protopterus > Protopterus annectens. Next base: position 481,308,602 of record NC_056743.1, on the reverse strand, counting down.
ATAATGCAATCAATCTATACAGAGATTAAAAATACATTTTTTTTTGCAGTTAAAATAATTTTAGATATCTGTCATGCATTCATAGGCAACTAATAACTGAGACTGTACATAGCTCAATGACATATGATAATCCATTATACTAAGAAAGAAATAATTTATTCAATATCTGGGAAACTTCATACACTTTCTATATGACAAGGAAAAATATTAATGATGTGCACTTTCAGGGTGAAGACAAAACACACAGCTATCCCTGATACACCTTTCTGCAGTATTCCAGGATATACCCAGTACTAACAATGATACACTGAATTATTTGATCATTTTGTATTAAATGTTTATTCAAAAATTTTAAACCTTTAGGTAGGGAAATTAAATGGAAGAAAAATTAAGGAATAAATAAAAAATGAGCCCCAGTCAAATAAAATTTTAAAATTTGTCACCAAAATAAGAGCATGTTTTCCTTGCTTTAACAAAAGTCTAAGTAAAATATCTTGTTAATTACTGATTTTCTTAACTATACCTAAAACTAAGCACAAATTACTTTTAATATCCAATACTATCTTTATCTCTATATCATGACAGTTCTCCAAAGAAAACATCTCTAAAAATATTATTCCAATTAATAATAGGAAAATGTGTACATTTCCAATTTACTGCAATTCTGCATCCAACAAAGATAAGTAGCCCCCAAACTTATTTAGGTTTGGATTATGTTAGTAAATTCCAGGAGAGGATTTCTAAGTAGTTGCACTGAAACTGATAAGAAAAGTTATGTTTCCTATAAACTAATAGTTTTCTGATTCTTTCTACAGGAATTCTACCATCAGACAATGTGGAATCACATGAACCCATACTCCTCAGTATAAGTGGCCAGAGCAGGACTTCCGGAATCAGGCCTACTATGTAAGCCTGTTTAAAGGCCTTATAATGAAGAAAGTCCTGCTCTGGTTGCTTACATGAAGAGGAAGCTTTTTGGAATCAAGGGAAACTTGCACTGAAACCATTCAGGCGGATCTGGCCCTATGCAGCTTTCTACCTATCATTAGATATGTCTCTTTAATAACTGTTGAAAAATCTGCATATGTAAACTGCATTTGCTTAACAATTAAACTATTTCTAAACAGACTAAACCCAGAGGTACCTAAAGATTTTTCCATTTATTACAAATAATATATACAGTGGATATAAAAATTTACACACCCCTCTTAAAATGCCCAATTTTTTGTGCACACCCTTAAACTAATACTTTGTTGAAGCACCTTTTGATTTAATTACAGCACGTGGTAGCATTGTCGTCTCATAGCAAGACGTTGTCCCGTTCGATTCTCAGCTAGAGCGTCTTCTGTGTGGAGGCATACGTGAATGGGGCGTGCCCTCGTTGAGGGTTGTGCGTCAGAGCTGGTAACCCGGTTCGTAAAAATCCACTACCAATCATTAGCGGACCGGAGTTCTGCTGTGGCGACCCCTAACCGGGAAAAGCCAAAAGACACAAACAAACAAATTCAGTCTTCTTGGGTACACACCTGCCATTAATTAAAGAGACTCTGATTAACCCCAAATAAAGTTCAGCTGTCCTAGTAAGATTTTCCTGACATCTACTCAGTTGCCTGCTACAGCAAAAGCCATGGTTCACAGACAGCTTACAAAGCATCAAAGGGATCTCATTGTTGAAAGGTATCAGTCAGAAGGGTAAAAAACATTTCCACAGCATTGGATACATCATGGCACACACTGAAGACAGTCATCAAAAAGTGGAAAAAATACAGGACAACAGTGACATTGCAAAGAACTGGAAGTCCCTCCAAAATTGATGAAAAGTCCAAATGAAAACTGGTCAGGGAGGCTGCCAAGAGACCTACAGCAACACTGAAGGAGCTGCAGGAATTTCTGGCAAGTACTGGTTGTGTACTACATGTGACAACAATCTCCCGTATTCTACACATGTCTGGACTATGAGGTAGGATTGCAAGACGGAAGCCTTTTCTTACACAGAAAAACATCCAGGCCCTGCTAAAATTTGAAAAACAATACATAAAGTCACTCAAAAGCATGTGGGAAAATGTGTTATGGTCCGATGAGACCAAGGTTGAACTTTTTGGCCACAATTCCAAAAGGTATGTTTGGCACAAAAACACTTCGCATTACCAAAAGAAAACCATCCCCATGGTGAAGTATGGTGGTGGCAATATTATGCTTTGGGGTTGCTTTTCTTCAGCTGGAACTGAGGCTTTAGTCAAGGTGGAGGGAATTATGAACAGTTCCAAATACCAGTCACTTTTGGCCCAAAACCTTCAGACGTCTGCTAGAAAGCTGAAGATGAAGAAGAATTTCACCTTTCAACACAACAATCACCCCAAGCATACATACAAATCAACAAAAGAATGGATTCACCAGAAGAAAATTAAAGTTTTGGAATGGCCTAGCCAGAACCCAGACATAAATCCAATATAAAATTTGTGGGGTGACCTGAAGAGGGCTGTGCACAAGCAATGCCCTTGCAATGTGACAGATTTGGAGAGCTTTTGCAAGGAAGAGTGGGCAAATATTGCCAAGTCAAGCTGTGTCATGCTGATAGACTCCTACCCAAGAAGACTGAATGCTGTAATTAAATCAAAAGGTGCTTCAACAAAGTATTAATTTAAGGGTGTGCACACTTATGCAACCAGCTTATTGGTTGTTTTTTATTTTTTATATTTTCCCCCTAACAGATTGTTTGTTTTTCAATTGAATTGTACATGTTATGGTCACATTAAAAGGTGGGAAAAGTTTTGAAATTATTTATTGTGGTCTCATTTTTTTATATCACAAAAACCTGACATTTTAACAGGGGGTGTGTAAACTTTTTATGTCTGCTGTATATATAACTACTACACCATTTCTTCTGATACAATTATCATAAGTTATCTATACTAACAAATTTCATATATCTAGCTAGCTTTTATGTTACATAGGCCTAGTCCCTTCCCTTGGTGGCACTCTGTGTGTGTGTGTGTGTGTGTGTGTGTGTGTGTGTGTGTGTGTGTGTGTGTGTGTGTGTGTGTGTGTGTGTGTGTGTGTGTGTGTGTGTATACACTTAGTGGACATTATCTGTTAAATATATACATTTTGTATCTAAGTTACCTTTTCCAGTAAAACTTACATATCCTACACCAACTTTCAAATATTTGGTGAGGAGCTACATCATGTTAGAAATATAAAAGAAAATACTAATAATAAAACAAACACAAAATACCTGAACAGACAGATTATTTTCCAAGAACAATAATACCCTTCAGGGTGGACATTAAAGGAAATGAATCACCTTTAAGTCCTTTAAGTGGTAGAATGGCCGTCTACCCAGCACCCTTAGGCAGTCCACTGTATCCCTGTAATGCCCACCCTGCCAGGCTTTATTGCTCGAATACTAGATAAAAGAATATAACCTGAATATTATAACAATGAAAGATTAATAGAGTAATACACACATGTATTAAAGTGGTGACAGACATAATGAAATTAAAAAGTGAGCTGATATAGCTCAGATCTGAAGATTTTCTTCCAGCATATGTTATGCTAATATGGGGTTGTGCAGTTGTTCTTCATTTGCATTCTGTTATGCTGTTCAACTTCTACCCTAAATGCCTTTTGCAGTGTTATAAACTGCTCACACATGTATCGCACGTCATGTGTCCTCTAACATATTTTCTTTCTTTCTCCCACTAGGGCACACATACTACAGTGTCACATGCCCTCCTCAACATACTTTCCTTTGCTCATGGGGCACACATACTGCATTGCTGTGTGACCTTCCTTCTCCCGCTGGGGCACACATACTGCACTGCTGTGTGCCTTACCTATACCTTACTTCTCCTACAGGGGCATGCATAAAGAAATGCTGTGTACCCTCCCTAACATACTTTCGTATTGCAAAATATGCATTTGGGGAAGTAGTGTGGTGAGGATTGCATTCATCCCTTTAAAATAGTCTGCCTTTTTCATGTATACTTATTGTGTTGTTAAACAGTAGGAGAAATGTCTGCCCCTATCAAATGCCTATAATACTATTGATGCCTAGGGTGCACACAGATACTGTATCATGTACCCTACGAGAGACCAGATGTATACTGTTTGTATTTCTCACTTTTGGAATAAAGGACACTTATTGCTGTTCCTCTGGGTGTCATTCTTTCCCATCTGGCAACAACAAGCACCAGTTGGCAGATGCAGAGTTTTTTTCTCTTAACCCTGCCCCTTTCTGTCTAATGCTAGGTTGGTCCCTGTACCTGTATCTCTATCATGCAGAACAAATGGAGACTCTGAATCTGAAGCATTAATTACTTAGAGGCCAACAGACAGCATACCTGTGGGAAAAGGTTTTAATCAAATCCATTTTACAGCAGACATTTTAGTATTCCAGAATAAAAGGATCTTTGTTTCTTACAAAATATGTATTTAGAAGGTAAAAACAAACAAAAAACAGCTAGCTAGTAACACAAACGTATGCCATGGCATATGTCTTTAAAGAATTCCTAATAGGTATTAAAATTTATAAATGATCTATGTGATAAAACCAATTAGCAGTTTTGGCGGTTATCTGAAAGGTTGGTGGCTCAAACCTCCTATGGGATGCGGTTACTTTGTTAATCTGGCATTTAAGCACAGGGTATTAAGGATCTGAGTTATTAACAAGCTGCTCTATGTAGTCTTTCTTGTAGTCTAGGGTTTGATTCCGTTTGCCTAGTGTGCTTTGAGCAAGTCTTAATCAGGCAGTGCATTACGATTATTAGGAATTTGAGAAAGTCTAGTGAATTGTCCCCTGGACTGTTATGCTTAGTAAGAACCTCTGAACCTTAAATAAATAACATTCGAGCATAGCCTGGCTACATGTTATTTTTTGTTCAGTAATGCTTCCTTGGTTTCCTCTATTGAAGTTTCCTTCTTGAATGTGTAGTTTCTAATATTCCATCTTCATATGCATCCAACATCTGACATTATAAATCTGTTAATGTAATTTACACATTGCTGTGTAGCTGTATTGTTAACTGGGGGGGGGGGTTGCCATTTGTAGAGGCAGCCAAGATAGATATAGCCTTGGGAAAAGTGGTAGTCATTCTGCAGCTCTTTTTGGGAATAAAAAATGTGGAATATAGCTTAATGCAGGCCCCACATTTATCACTGGTGTAATAGGTTTTATAAATTAAAGACATTTTCCATGTTCCTTTGAAGCAAGCAAATTAGCAGTAATCCAATTTATGTTTATGCCATTCCAAAATATAACTGGCAACAGAACCCACTTCTTATTCTTGTGGATATCCAAAACAAAAACACACTTTTCTCTTGGGATGCTCTTTCCCTTAATACAGAAGTATATTCTTAAACTATGACCTTTAACAAGGGACATAAGGATAATGTCCACCAATGAAGATGAGCTGGTTTAAGTATTCACTACCTGAAGAGCAAAAATGCACCTAGCATTTCAAAGTGGCTTTAGAGACATGTAATTATTTACTTCAGTAGCAAAACAGGCATTCCTATTTCTATATGTACCAGCTGCTTGTGGATGGCTGGGCTGTCCTATAGGGAGAAGTTTATAAGAGTTGTGTTGTGTATGGGGTGAAATTTAGAGGTAGCAAGGAGTTTTAGTTAAGACCTCACTATTTGTCCGCAATACCTATGATTCTGTAGATATTAGTCTTTACAACCGCTTATGATTCGTTTGAAATGATACTGGCACCTTCCTCTCTCCCAGTACAGACAAAGACACAAGCACATGCATGTGTGTGCACATGCTTGCGTACATGTACACACAAACACACACACACACTGATGAAGAGAAAATGACTGTTCTGAATACACTGATATTTCTCTGTGTGAGTGTAAATCAATAAAGAAATCAGGGTATATGGAATAGCTACTTGGCTAAATGACAAAGAGAAAGATTGACTTTTTAGAAAGTTTCCACTAATTAAAAAAATGTTGACATACAAAATTCAGGGAGAATGTTGCTAGGCCAAGTTTTCTAACAGCAACAGCTAGCTTTGCACTGCAAATGGAGTAGCGCTAGCTTTGCACTGCAAATGGAGTAGTGTTTCAGTAAATTTAATCTAGAATGATGAGGGTTTCATTTTATACACAAGAATTATAGCTTGCTTGACTCTGACAAGGATTTTGCAGAGCTTGCTGAACACGTCTTTTTTTATCCACATTTTACAGTGTTTCAGTCTTACTTACCCAATTCTCTGCGGTGCCTACATTGTCCTTCCAAGGCTGCTGCTTTGGTAATATCCTTACCATTCAGCACCATCATAAAAGTGCTTTATTCTATTTGGAATGGACGTTACGTGTTCATAAGGAATTTTGGGTCGACCATCCAAAGTAACACTGCACATATTCTTAGAGGTTCTGCTTACATACATCTTTATAGCAGATACGACTACTCATTGCCATATTTCTAAAGTTGTAAATGTTCAAAAAAGGATCTATCACCTTCAATACTACACTGGACATGGCAATTTATTTTATATATAGTTAACAGTGGTGTAGCATCAGTTGTGTAGTAGGCAAAACTGAAAAATAAATGTGTGTGCGCGTGTATTCGTGCATGAATACATGTATGTGGGTATGGGTGTGTGTGTGATTGATCAATGCACATTAAACAATGTCAATGATTTATATGGTGTAAAGACATTGTATTTTCCATTCAGCTGTTTGAGATCTGCCTGTTACTGCCAGTGCATTCATTATGGCTTTAAATAACAAAAGCCCCTTATAAGTGTTGAAATACTTATTAAAAAAAGAACTCTTTCACTTTTAGGTATTATGGCTTTATCTCTTCTTAACTGTAAGGCAACCCATATACGTTCAGCTGATTTAGGCAAATTAAAAGAGCGAGTCTATGAACTTATATACAATACAAGTAAGGCAAAAGAAAATAATGCCTTAACAAAACACGTTCAAGAAAACCCAGGTCATCACTTTAAATTTAGAGTCATCAAACAGGTGAAAACAGGTTTTAAGAGATGGATCTTTAGGTTTACTACTGGAAAGGCAGGAATTATGGTGGCAATGGACTCTAAATGCGTATTCTTTTCCAGGTTTAAATGACCAATGTTCCATTGCTTGTCTACTTAAACTAAGAAGTTTGTCACACTAAACAGGTAAAATTGTATTAAATTAAGTAGGGAGATTTGACGTAGTTGTTGTTTAAAATGTTTGTGTTTAGTCTACCATATAAAATTTTATTCTGTAAACATTTTTATATATAAAATGTGTTTATTTGTGTATAGGGCTTTAATGATGTATTAGAATTTATCATGTGATTTCAAATGACTATATAAGGAGGGGGTGGAAAGCTTTTAATTTGTCTGATGAAGTTCATTTAATGTGGATGGACGAAAGCACTTACGAATAAGTAAGTTTTACAGTTTTCTCTTTTTACTGTGACCGGTTTGGTTTTACTTTGTTTTTTACAGTTAGTCTGTTTTGCAGTGGAGTTACTTGAAGACATGGCTACTGAAGGAGAACTGGGCACACCTGTTTTATTCTAGCAGACTCAAAATGAGAATAACATATATACTGCATAAATTAACTAGGGTTGTGTGAGTGTTGTCCCAGAAAGTTGACGAACTTAGAAAGTTCATAACAACTATAATAATTGTGGAATAAGGTCTGCACTTTTGTAGTGAATGGAATGGACAATATTCCACCTTTGGAACCTACTTTTCAAAATAATGCACAGCAAGTATCCCTGATTGGAATGTCAGTGGGAAAGAATCAAAATGAGATTCAAAATGGAACACCAAATGATAGATTGTATACTAACGGAACACCAACTGATAGACTGGAATAAACAGCCACTGAGGCTTATTGGAGTTCTTATTGGTGTTTAGCGAATGGATACTTCAAGTCGTCCAACTGAATCCTGGGAATGTAAGTAATGCACCAGAACAACCGGCCTGTGGCAATGTTATTGTTACGGACTTGAAATCCTTTCATGGTAAACTGTTGAAATACTGTAAAATCCAACTGTGAGTAACTTATTTGGAAGAATGCTTAAAGAGACAACAAGTGCCTAAAGGGCTGAGACAGTGTTGCTACCCGATGGGAGTAATTCCTAACTCTCAATTTCATTTGGATCTTGTAGCTTTCTTTAAAAAGCAGGGGTTGGATCATATTAAAATGATGGTGGCTAATTATAAAAAGGAAAATGAGAATTTATTGCATGAACTGATGGGGCTTGAGAATAAAATATGAGCTAACATGGACTTCTTAAGATATAAATTTGAATAAATTAGAGTATTGGAAACATTGACCATTTGGTAGCTAAATTAAAAGCTACTAAAATCAAGAAACTGGAAAGGGATCAATGAGACTATATGAATAGGCATGCATTCCCCCAGCCTCCGCCTTTGTATAGGTGCGATACTAATGATGATATACCTGGAAACATTGACCATTTGGAAGCTAAATTAAAAGCTACTAAAATCAAGAAATTGGAAAGGGATCAATGAGACTATATGAATAGGCATGCATTCCCCCAGCCTCCGCCTTTGTATAGGTGCGATACTAATGACGATATACCTTCATAACATCAAAAACCCAACTATAATGTGGGAACTGAACTAACCAAGCTTTGCTCAGCTGACAATGACCGAGCCATCCAGGAAGAGGATAATCAGGTCAGGTGAAGTGAATGGTTGAGGTCACAAGAAGGAAGGGTAAATAATGGAGCGACCGTTACTGAGCAAAATATTTGGCTTCCAACAGCTTCAAAAAGGAGGGGGAACCAGGTTTCATACCAGGCGAGGAGCAAACCTCTCAGAAACAACAGCAAACGATGGAGACAGTTTTTTTTCCCATTGGTGTTTAATGGTCAACAAACAATCTAACACGTTCTTCGGGAACTAAGCCAGGATTTGGAAATAACCCAGACCTATCCATCCATTCTTTGGAATACACAAGGTGACTTTAAACTTTTTAATTTTACAACTTCCGAAGTTGGCCAAACAGTAGTGGATGTTTTAGCTATGGGACTTTTGTACCCCTGTGGACTGCTAACATAACAAATACCCTTTTAGACTTTAAAATATTTATACAAAAACTGAACTTACAGTTGTTATTTGGGGAAAATAAAAGTGAATCTGTTATCACGAGTACTTTTAACCCACCCCTCCACTCTTCCTTGTTACCTTTTGAACAGATGTGTGAGATTGATTTTAGGAATCAACTAAGGTTAAATAATCTAGAGGGAGTGTAATAGAAATACCATGAAAAAGAGAACCATGAATTGAATACCTTAAGGCTAGCAAACATCAGAATTATGAAGCCAAATAAGGGTGGGGGGACTGTTATTTATGACAAAGGAGGATTATGTTAACAGAATGATGAAACTCTTAGATACGGATGACTACGAAGTAATATCACTGAATGAACTGAATGTAGCGTATAGAAAAATTAGAGAGTTTAACGACTTGGTTATTTGTAGACAGACATTAATGTGTGCCATTTTTTGATAATGCCGGCACCAATTACACCTGTCATTTTTGGTACACCAAAAATCCATAAGAATTTGTTGGATCCCCCACTACAACCAATTATAGATGGGAGGAATTCTGTAACATATGCTTGTACTAAGGTAGTAGACAGTATCTTGAAAAAGTATGTAATGAAAGAACACCAAATATGTAAGGATTTTTGGTCCTTCTTAAGAGACATGGACCAGCAATACTTTAATAATGATTACAACTTTTTAACCATGAATGTGAAGGATCTCTACACGTTTATACCAAATGAGCAAGAGATTGAATGGGTTATAGAATTTTTGCTAAAGAAAGAAAGGAGCACCATCTAGTGACTTAAAGATTAATAGAGGAATTACTTGATATTTTGAAAAACAACGTTTTCATCTTTGAAGGCACATATGTGCAGAAAAAGGGAGAAGCTATGGAGTCACCCTGTGGGGCTAGTTTTGCAAATTTGGTGATAGCCTTTTGGGGAAACCAATACATATTTAATAAGGACCACATTATGGAGAAAGTAGTGTACTATACCTGATCTTTGGACAATATATTTATCATCATCAAAGGAGAAATCGAGGTAACAACTGGAATAGTACAGGAAATGAATAGAAGTACTTCCGTCTTAGAATTCACATTTTCTTTTGATAGAGAGAATTGCTTATTTAGATGTAGCGCTATTAAACAATAAACTTAATTCATGTTATATAACAAAAATACTCAGGAAGGAAACCTATTTATTTTATTTTACATTTCTTGACCGGGAGCGTCCAACTGAGCTAATGCCCTTTTTCAGCAGAGGCCCGGGGAGAAAAGCTCCAGAACATACAAGAATTACCAGAGTGATATTCGATATTCAATATTTAAATTAATTTTTACACTTTACTAGCTGCGGTAGCATTGTCGCCTCACAGTAAGATGTTGTCCTGTTGGATTCTCAGCTAGAGCATCTTCTATGTGGAGACATGCGTGAATGGGCATACCTTCGTTGAAGGTTGTGCGTCAGGGCCGGCAACTCGGCACGTAAAAATCTACTGCTAATCATTAGCGGACCAGAGTTCCACTGTGGTGACCCCTAACTGGGAAAAGCTGAAAGACACAACAACTAGTGGACACCCGTTATACCAGAAGAAATCGGTGGTAAAGGGGCAGTTAGTGCAGGCAGCAAGGACGAATATGTTGGACTGATTTTTTATCCGAATGCACTAACTTAAAACAGATTTTTTAAAGAGGGGATATCCACTACATTTTTTACAAAATTTAATTGATGAAGTGCAAATTAAAAGAAGGGAGGGCTACTTTGTACCAATTTTAAAAGGTTCTCAACATACAGTACATGCTTTAGTAGAATTGAGAGCACAAGAGAACAGTAATGGAGTGGTTGGAAAAGATGAAGCAAGTCTTATAACCACATATACCTTACATGCAGGAACTATAAGGGATATTTTAATGAAAAATTGGAGTAACTTAATGGAGGATTCAAGCTGTAGAAATAAGGTTGGGAACCTTCCAAGAATTGTTTGGGATTTTGTTTGAAAACTATGTTGGAAAGGGAGCAGAAGGTGACCATTAAGAATGTTGGGATGTTTAATTGCGAAATATGCCCGTATTGTAAATTCATTGACATTGGGCAGAATTATACAATCAGAAATAGAAATTTTATGACGCCCAAAAATTTGATTGCAATTCCAAAAATGTATTATACCTAGGGAAATGCCAGAAATATACTGGGTTTTACATATGAAAGACTGAGCACAAATTAAAAGAGCGAGTCTATGAACACATAAGTAAGGTGAAGAAAAATAATGCCTTAGCGAAACACATTCAAGAAAACCCAGGTCATCACTTTAAATTTAGAGTCATCAAACAGATGAAAATAGGTTTTAGAGGTGGACCTTTAGGTTTACTACTGGAAAGACAGCAATTATGGTGGCAATTGACTCGAAATGTGGATTCTTTTTCCAGGTTTAAATGACCAATGCTCCATTGCTTGTCTACTTAAACTAAGAAGTCTGTCACGTTAAACATGTAAAAATTGTATTAAATTAAGTAGGAAGATTTGATGTTTATTTAATAGTTGTTTAAAAATGTTCTGTTTAGTCTACCATATAAAAATCTTATTCTATAAACATTTTTATATAGAAAATGTATTTATTTGTATCTAGGGCTTTAATGATGTATTAGAATTTACCATGTGATTTCAAATTACTATATAAGGAGATAGTGAAAAGCTTTTAATTTTTTCTGATGAAGCTCATTTAATGTGGATGGACAAAAGCGCTTACAAATAGTTTTATAGTTTTCTCTTTTTACTGTGACCTTCGGTTTGTTTTTACTTTGTTTTTTACAGTTATTTAGTTTGTACTTTAGTCAACTCAACTTTCACTTTAACACAAAAAAAATTTCACAAACACACACACACACACTTCCACGGTGCCCTACCTGCCAAGACACAGTGCAACAGCCTCATACAAATATGCCTTTGACATCTCACAAACACTGAAACAGCCCCATGAAACTCAAGTAAGCATGCCTGCCTGTATACACACTTGAGACCAGCTCATTACACTTCTACCCACACACACACACACACACACACACACACACACACACACACACACACAACTATGCAACTCTCCTTTTAGTTGTTGAAGCTGTTCAGCTGATATAGGCAATTATGAAATAATGGAAAAAAAGCATCAAATCTTTCTTTAGCAAGGCATATCAAGTGAGCTCCTCTTACATTGAATTACAACATCAGTAGAGCAACAGTTTTACTGTATTGAGATGCAAGACATATGTAACATTCAACAAGCGAGATGCTCATTTAAATATTGCCCTAACTCTCTTGAAAAAGATGTACCCTTTGCACAAAGGGCAACACATACACAAGGCAGGTTTTAGTCCTCTGCACTAACTAGGCACCATGGATACTGTTTCATTATTACTTTAAGTCATTTACAAACAAACTCCATACGGTTAGTTTGGAAAGGGCCTGATACACAGGTCAGCGCTTTAATCCTCCATACCAACTGAGGAGTTACTTGAAGGGGAGGTTTTATATCAAGATGAACATTAAGTATGAAACTCTGATGTCTGATATTATTGACTGCCTGTAATGTCAGTTTCAAAGGACAGGACAGACACAAGTCAAAATTCAAGGACAGCTGGTAAAATCAGGGACAGTTGAGAGGGATGGAAGTATTACCTTGTGGGAAGGGGGTTTTTCATAACTTTAAACATCTGTACTCTAGACCTCCAGACAGGGCTGGGAGGAACACTATAGAACACTGGGGAGAACTTTGAAATATTCTCTGAATTACTTAAAAACTTCATAGAGCAACAGGTCTAGCATCGTGATGCTCTTTCTGAACAACTAGCAGACTGGAACTCTAATGTCTGGTATTATTTACTTACTATAATCATCCATGATTTATAACGGGCAAGGACACACAAGCAAATAATTCAGGAATGTTCTGGCAACTCATGAACTGGTAAGAGGTGCACGTGTGTGTGTGTGTGTGTGTGTGTGTGTGTGTGTGTGTGTGTGTGTGTGTGTGTGTGTGTGTGTGTGTGTGCAAATACATGAGATGGGTGTCTGTGCCAACACAATACATGGCCTGCCAGTAATTAATGCATAAAAGTGTTCATTAGCACTAGTGGTAACTTCATGTGATTGAGAGCCATGAAAATTAACTTTTAATGAGGTTGTTCCTTATTATGCCTAATGTGTCCCAGAACTACATTTTCCATGATTGCAGAAGCAGCCCCTTTTGACTGCAGCTCATATGTCTATTAGGGTTTGACTTATCAGATGGCAATTTGAGATCCTCAAAAGTTAAAGAAAAAACACATATATTTGACACTTAATGGAATTTAGTTTCTAGCGTTTGTTTTCCTCACTCTGTTCAGCAACTTCATTAAGTATCAAATCATGCTCCTGCTTAGCAGCTTCCCACACTAGAAGATCTGTTATGTTGCATACACCTTGTAGTCCATAAATTATTAGCTATTGCTTTTTGCATCACTTCTGGGTATAATGATACTCCAAATGGTAATCTCAGAAACATGCATTATTCCACAGGGATGAAAAATGTGCAAAGCATTGTGCCAGAGTCGTCTATCCTAATTTGCTAAAATGAATTTCTAACAGAGAAAATATTTGCATTAGGCATAGTCACAACGGCTAACTTATACAGCTGAGAGATTCTCTCATCAGTGGATAGTATTCCCTTTTAATCAATTTACTTAAGCCTTGATTGTCTATACTTATTCTGAATTGTACTTCTGCCACAATACTCACCTAGTCATTCAGTTCCACATGCTTAACAGTTATACCCATATACCTATATTCATCTGTTTCAATTCCTGTTCAGTTCTGCTTTTAAAATATGGTAGTCCACCTCTACAGAAGCCAGTCAGAAGCAGACTCCTTCAGGGACTGGTCCTGGATCTGTTCCTTTTTGGAATTTACTTCTCTGAAGTCAAGGCCAATTTCAAGGGCCTCTGGCTGACCAGATTTGCAGACAATTGCAAATTTGGACTAGTCATAGAAGCTTTTACCAACACTAATGTTCTCCAGGAAGGGGTGACACAGACAAATAACTTTTGTCAGAGCTGTGGACTAAAACTAAATGACAAGAAATGCATACTAATATCCTTCAGGAAACTTTGGTAACTATCATAATGATAACACGCCCCCTAAGAGGTGACCCAGTAGTCCGGGATTTGGGAACTCACATAGACAGTAATCCAGCCTTTGACCATAATGTGTATACAACAGTGAGGAAATCATTCTTTGTTGTGCAACTTATAAACAGTATGACTAGGTCCAAGAATTTCATTGTTACACTGTATTCATAATTCATCAGACTGATCATTGAGTACAATGCCCCCTTTGGAATGTACATAAACAGTAGGAATGTCCACAGAGGTTCCTCACTAAAAAAATACAAGGCATAAGTAACATGTCCAATGCAGAATGCCTCAAAGCCCTATCCCTGTATAGGGTCTCCTACAGGCTGCTGAGCGGAGATCTATGCCTGGCATGCAAGACACTGTTAGACCCCACCCTGCTGGACTTCCTGCATATCTGCAAAACAAACAGCACCAGAATTACCTGTTCTAAAGACTTAAATCTTGTCTGTGACATAAATAGGACCTGCTGGAGAGACAGGTATGTATCCCAGCGACTACCCCTTCTCTGGAACAGGCTCCCCATATATGTGAAGCAGAGTTCCTCCCTAACCCATTTCAAGTGTAACTTGAACAATTTGATAATAGGCAACAGGAAAATACGTCCCTTTTTGGCACCTATGTCTCTAATAGGTCCAGGCAGCCTGTAAATAGGTTCATCTCCCAGGCCCTGCTCATAAATGTTTCATCTCCCAAGCCCCTACTTTCACTTATGAAATGTATCAGAAGTTGTCAGAGATTTGGGATGCATGGCTAGGCTTAACAAGGCCCTAGTGATTGTTAGCTTAGTACACACCTATGAACCTATGGAACAAGAAATGGGTTAGTCAGAAGCTTGTAAATGTGTGGAATGTATTATCAGACTGAAGTAAACTAAATCTAACACGAAGATTGTCAAAATAATGTTGATGTTCTTTATGGATTATATAAATACTTTTCAACAAAAGGTGGTATTATGTTTCCTTATGCATTTATCAGGCACTATTTTTCATAACTGTTTCAATCCATGGACCCTTTCAGCTATGACCAGGGCCTCAGGCGCAAATAAAATGATTTCCTAACCTTATATAGCAGCACAAAAATGAAATACAATCCATAGAAGAAAGCATTATTAGGCATGGATGTAGCCAAATATATGGCACATACACTATTTAATAATAATTTATGTGCAATGAGACGCGCTAGATTTTTAGTGGTATAGTTATCATGATTTAAAAATATATATTAGCTTAAATGTGTTTTTCTTCAGCTATAATTTTAAGCCTGCACATTCTGGAGTTGAAACTGAGCTATAATTCCAAAAATCCTAGACGTGTCCAACATCCTGGATATGCCCCTTCTTTCAAATGCAAAAGTACAGGAAAGTAACATCAGGCTTAAAAATCATAATTGTGCACATATGGTATAGAGGAGATATCCCAATATACAGAAGAGGTTAAATCTGATACAAATAGCTAAAACAGCAGATAAAGCAAGAATTACAAATGTTAAACAACAACAACACATTATTCACAAAAAAGTGCATTCTGCATTATTACAGGGTGAAATATAACTGGTTGGTTGGCTTACTGACTGAGTAGATGAGTGAACCATGCCAAAAAAAGAATATTTTAAGACATTCTATTCATGTTATTTAATGTATTTATTTATTTTGTCCTCTGTTGCATCTATCCACCATTAGCGGTGTTCCAGACCTCCATCTTCTGCTCCAACCTTTCTCCTGATGCCTAAATAACTTGCCTCTTCAGATCAGATTTAACACAAGTGTGAAGAATTCTAAATTAAAAAATGTAAGGGAAGTGGGTAAAAAAGGAGACGAGTGTATTCCATTACAGTGCCATTCTCACAGCAAAATGAAGACAGAGCACGAACTGGACAGCATTCGTATGAAGTCACATGCAGTATTTAGACAACTTTTAAACACACGCAATGCCCTGATCTTTGCCACAGATCTTATATGTTAGCCAACTTCAGCTCAAAATCATTTTATGAATAAGCAGCCTGTTTTATAAAGACTACTTCTGTAAGAAAAATGGTAAGACAGATAGTGTCCAGGTTCAAAACTAATAACCGAAGACCAAACAGATGTTTCAAGTTTTCTAGGGACAGCTATCCTCCTGGGACACTGGGGTGGGGCAGATTCCCTTCAAGTTATTGGCAACAGGAAAACTGTTGTGCAACATATGAGCAAATACTAAAAAAATGCCGAATCAACAGTTTTATTCTGAAAAACTGCCATGTCGTCACATATTTCTTAGAAATTTTACTGTATATCATGGAAAAGCATATAAACAATATTTTTTGTTATAAAAAAGAATTACCAAGGTTCATAAGCAGGCCACATTTAAAAAAATAGGTACTCTAGGGACAACTGTCTTCATGTATGTGTGTGTGTGTGGGGGGGGCGTTTCTGCCATGTGTTTGTCACAGAAACACTGTTAAAAGTAATAGGGAAGACATTCAAAAAAAGATGGCAAAAGATACTAGAACCTATTTCCAAAATTCCAAAGTGGTTTACACTTGAGTAAAGACAATGCATCACATTTACAAGCATTCACAAAACAGCTGTAACTTATCTGTATTTTGTCCTGAGTATTAAACTGGTTTTATAATCCAGCCTACTTAAAATGGAGAATAAAGGGCTTCACACAAGTAAACAAATATAACCACAGTTCAAAACTATGTATGCGCCAGGGAAGGCACTGTCAAGAGCTATATCACTCAGATGCCATGGTCACTATTTATTTAACATTTGTTAACTGGGAAAGTCCGACTTGGAATGAAGCCAATTTTCAGCGGACACCCAGGGAGAAACGCTCCAGATGTATGTCTTTCTAATTGTCTTTTACAATTCAAAGAAAAAGCTTAAATGATTTCTTGTACCTAAGCACACACATGAGGAAACACACAAACATTTATGGGTAGTCCCCCAAATACACCAGATTATACAACTCTGCTCCATGATGCTGTTCCAAAATTCAGGGACAATTACACATTTTTTGGAGTATTCTGGGAAATCTGTGTGTACAGTGGTTGAAGATGCATCTCACTGTACTAGTTAGTTATCATACTATTTAGTTATCATAATGGCAAAGAGTGATGATACAAATGGAAAGCTGCAGCCAAAACCCTATAAAAGATAAAAAAAATAAAAAAAATAAATAAATTAAAAAAAAAAAAAATCACACTATTGTGCGATAGGGTAATGTTGTACAGGGAGAAATGTCCTAGCAATGGGTTACCATCACCAACATAATCCCACGTTAAAAAGATAGGGGAGTGATTCTATATTTATTTTTGGTTTTCTTGGCTACTGATGTTCCTTATGTACCTGGATCCAATTCATGTTTACGTGGCCCTGTTTCTCTCCAACCCCAGTTTCTCCTATCCACACAAAGCACTAAAGTTCACATTCAGGTACCCCTTTATATTTACTTGCTATGTAATGTACCCCTCAGACCTCATTAACTATTGTACAACATTGTCTGCTTGGAATGTATCACATCCCATTGCAAACTCAAGTCAGAATCAGAAACCCACACTTGGCCTGGGTCCTCTGTCTCTGACGGGCCAAGGCAGTCAGCAAATCACCCCCCCCCCATATAAACAAAATTGGTGGGTCACATTTGGGTTGCACAGCTAGGCTTATAAGGGCCTTAGAGCTTGTTAGCCTAGTATACACCTATGAACTTATGCATTCTTTTGCCTGATGATAGATACCACCCCCTGCCTTCCCATGTTAAAATGCATATCATCTTTTTTTTCAGCCCCCTCATGTCCCGAGTCTTATCCAATGGCTTCCTCCCATCTTTCATCTAACTGACCCTGCTTTATCTTCCAGCCCAGGTAAGAGCCCTACATCTATTCAGTCTCTGGCTGGAGATCCTTATCAACCCATTCATTCCCCAGCCAGGTGAGTATGGAGTGGTGGGGTGTGGGCTAATCTGTTGGACCCAGAAGACTCCCCCCCCCCTGCAAGCTGTCCCTGTGGGAGGCATACATTCTTCAATACACTTCTTTCCCAGCTAATAATACATACTACTTAGAAGCATGGGCCTATCTGGCCTTTTCCCTGGTGGTATAATTATTAGGTGTCCCCCCTAGATGTCATCAAAGTGGAAAACCAGAGCCAACTTCTTCCTCCTTGGAGGGGGTAAGACTCCCATTCTCCCCAACCTGTCTCATCCAGTGCCTAGGCTGCTAATCAAAACATATTCTCTAGGTAGAAGTCAGGGCTTTGCCCCCCCCCCCAGTACCATGGCTGCAGGTTAAAATACATATGCTCTTGTCTGTCATTTGTCATTTCAGTCTGCAGGTGCCCTCATCAATAGGGTAGCTATTAATATGCTGAGTCCACTGTACATTGATGGCATGTAATGAAGAATGTCTAGTGAGGTGTATTGTAGTCTACAACTACATTGCTAAAGATGGGGGATATTTGAAGGTAGGCAACTACAAATTACTATAAAATGCAGCAGTAGAACTAGCACATTCCATAGCTATCTGTAGGTCTGTACATGGGCTACGTTTTGGGTTTTTTTTTTTTTTGTTTTACATAATTTTTATGCACGTTCTTTTGGCTAGACTAATGCAATTACCAGGATTCTCTAGCTCTACAGACTTTGTGTACATCTAAGTATGTGACATTCCCGCTGTAGCAACAGACCTTGGCATTATCCATCTGCACTTAGATAGTGGTGCCTTATGCACTGCAGATATAATTAGGTTCAGTAATGTTGAATGGTTCCAGATCACATTGCAATGAGACAGAGTTATATGGAAGACTGGGACCATGATCACCAGCATACCCCTCAACGTCTTTGCACAAGCATTCTAGACAAAGGCAAAAATGATGAGTAGAGAGTAGCCCAAATTCAGGGAGCATTTTTAAACATTACTCTAATTCACGTAAACAGTTTATAAAACAAGCTATTTTCTATCATTGTTCATTTTCTGAACAATAAGTATAAAACTTGAGAGGCATAATTGACTGATTATATTCCTCAGTGATTTACCAGAAAATCAAAAATTTTTGCAAGGGACAGGGCAAAAATATGAAACAAATTTGGTGATATTTTGAAAAATCAGGGGTAGCTGAGAGGTAGGATTACCAGCACTGCAATATTAACCCTCCTTCCCAAATGACTGCTATATTCTTGATGGTGTATCTGCAAAAAGAGTGACGAGGGTACAATTTCCTACAATATATCCAATTTTCTTAGAAATATAAAAGCATTGCAAGGAAAACAGCATAAAATAATTGTATTATAAATTGTTTCGATAAACTGCTGCAACTTCAAAAATCTGTGAATTACAATTTTAAGCAGTGTAATGTCTACACCAATGAAAGAGTCCGGTCATACTCTCTTACATTGCTGACATTGAATAGTTTATGCAAGCCCATCATAATACAAAAGACTGCCGACAGAGCATACTTGTAAGGATATTGCATCATGTAAAGAGAAAAGTATTACGTGCCAGCATTTGATTAAAAAAAGTTAGGAAAATGTTCTTAAAGCATAATTTTTCCATATCCCACCTATGAAAGAGGTGATGCAATGATCAGTCATCATCTGGGTTTAAAGCAAAAACAAATAACATGAATTTGTACTATAAAAATGAATAAAAGGGGTAGGACTTTAGACTTTATGCACACAAAAACAGAAGTAGGACGTATAATGGAAGCTGACGGACAGTGACAGGACCTTACTTGGCCTCCACTGACAAAGTGGGCAATTTTGCATAGGCTCATGGTGAGTGTGCCACTGAAGGGAGTCGTGTGAAATAAAAGAGTAGCTCCCTACATGTGAATGCTTTACAAAGAAATTATCTAGGGAGAGTATTTAGGAGTATCCATCAATTCTTCTTACTAAAACAAAAACTTTTATGGTCAATCATTTCTGTTGTTTTCTTAGAAGCCAGATGATAGTGTCCATTAGTCATTTTAAGTAAAATGAAAATATATTCATCCTCCCCACATTTGTTGTTTTAATTTTAGCTACTCATTCTAGGATTACTTTGGGACTTTTTGACGAAGTCAGAATGAACATATCTGCCCCCAAAATTCTTTTTTTAAACATTTTTATTAAAATCTTCACATTTTAACATAAAACACATACATGATCAGAAAACAAACCATAGTAATATTTTTCATGTACTTTACATATATGTTTTATTTTTAACACTCTCTCATTCTAACATTACATAAATGTCTCAATCCCTGCCTTCCCTTAAATGTCTCTCATCCTCATCATTATTCTACATTTAGAGAATGGGCAAACTGTACATCAGTCAGCACCCTGATTGGAGAACAAACGTTCTCCAACAGGGTATTAATATACAAGTAATGCCTGCTGAAAAATGAGTCTGCCACTTCACGGCAGCATATCAAACAGTCATGGAGCTTGGACAGAAAAAAATTAACAAGCCACCATTATTTCACAAAAGGCTACCCCGTGCACTGAAAAGAAAGACAATTCAGTGAGTTAATATTGTCATAAAATCAGATATAAATCTAATTGCTATGGCAGCAAAAACCAGTGTCTCATTTCTGAGTGTTCTGAAGTCACAGGCATTTTTCACTGCGAGTACTCCCGCTTCTTAGTGTAACTGATAGGAGCAATATGCTTGCTAATTCTGGAAAATGACAACTATATCTTGAGTTCATCTTCACCCAAGATATTTAAAAAAAAAATTAAAAGGAAAATTGCATGTGTGTTTATGTCTGTGTGCAAGTCTATGCATGCATGTGAATGAAAGCAAGATCGATCAAGCCTTTATTTTACACTCACTAAGCAATGCTTTTGCTATTTAACAAGTGTAAAAAACGATAGTAAACAGAAAAAGGTCTATGTGTGTGTGAGTGTGTGTGTGTGTGTGTGTGTGTGTGTGTGTGTGTGTGTGTGTGTGTGTGTGTGTGTGTATGTATATGTGTGTTTATGTTTCTGTCTGCGTGTGAGTGAATGCATGCATGAAAGCAGAAGAGACTGTATGTGAATATGTATGTGTGTAAATGCAGAAAAGACTGTATGCATGTATGAGAAAGGGAGATAGAACAAAACAATGAGATCGATCAAGCCATTATTTTACATTCGCTAAGCAGTGCTTCTGCTGTTTAGCGAGTGTAAAGTAAAAAAGAAAAGAACTTAAAATAACAGTGTCTGTGTGTGTGAGAGAGTGAATGAGTAAAGAGTAAGAGCGATCCCTGGCAGCAGCAAAGTGGTCTGCAAACACTCAAAATAATATATTTTTACAGGATTCTGTTACAAAATCATAACATTACTTCAGCATTAGGATTTGTGCCAGTTTGTATTTTCTGAAGCAATATGTGTACATGTGTGCCTGCATGACAGAGATCGACCACTGGCAATAGTAGAAAAGAGGTTTAAGTACCTCTCGATCTTACAGCTAAAGAAATATAGATAAATAAACTAAAGGGAGAACAAAGCCTCAAAAAATAGGAACAGATTTTAATTGATATTCTTATAAAAGTTGCTTAAATAACAGGATTTATGTTAGAATTAATTTTCTAAATTAAAAGTCTGAAACTCAAATTGAGGTCATCATTTAGAGGCATCAATCTGTAATAAATGGCAACAAACCAAATGTTGTGGCACAAAGGAACCAAAAAGTAAAGTAAATACCTGGACATTTTTTAAAGTGTTATACTTTAGATGTAAAATGCTTCCTCCAACATCATTAACATATACTATAGCAAGTTTGAAACATTAGGCAGAGGAACTATTTTAAATCAAAAATATATAAAAAAAATACAGTACTTAAAAAATAAATAAGTAAAACAACAATTTTACAGAAAGCCCATTCTCTAAGGGTAACAATGCCTTCCTTTGGATGACATGCATCCAAAAATTCTACTCCTCCATATTTTCCAAAATCCACCCCTCCCATTTCATCACCTTCCCTTTCAACTTTGATTTATAACTTTGTTTGTTATGTATATGAATATTAATTGCATGGCTCTAAAATGTATATAAAACTGAAGAGGCTAAAAGCATTTTCACTGCTTGCATTTTACTATCCATAACCAAAGAGTTTCCAGCTTCTCAATATTTGTAGTATATTATGTTTCATCTCTTCGCATATATTCCAAGCTGCCATAACAGAATCCTTTTTAATTCATACTCCTAAATACTTCATCTTATTGTGTTCTCATAAATATAGGTATTGCCGGACCCAGTTCATTTGTAAGTACTTACTTTAATCACTAAAGCCTTTGTTTAAGATTCATTTTATATCCAAAAAGGACTTTAAAAAGTCTCAAAATGTTTTAAGACACCAAAAATGTCCATTTTTTGAATTTATCAAATATAAATAATATCATCTGCAAATAAAGCTAATGTTTCCTGATTAGCATACTATTTATATCCTTGAATGCGAGAGTCCTTTATTTTCTTTGCCAATGGCTCCAAATGGAAAGTAAATGGTAAAACGGGAAAGAGGCAAACCTGCTTAATTCTTCTGTTCAAACACAACTTGTTGGAGATGAACCCTCCCACCTTAATTCTTGCTTCAGAATATGTCCTCCTAATTAACCCTAATATTCTAATCAGGAATGCAAATGCTACCATTGCCAGACTCATAAAATCCCAGCTAAGTCTACTGAATGCTTTCCCTGTATCAAGACCCACCAACAATAGCAGTATTTTCTTACATTCTTCTTCCCCCAGGATCATTATTCTATTAATGTTGTCAAATGTTTGCCTTCCCTCCACAGAGTATTACATAGCCTAGGCTATAACCAGAGGTCAGAATCGAACCCTAAAATCCTTAAACACTAAGTCAACCCCTTCTCCCAAAGGGAACAATCCCTAATGTGGATTTATACCTTGCATCTCTTGCGCTGTTATTCAGGATGTACTCCGTTAACACAGTGAGACATT
>NC_056743.1:481248010-481280510 GCF_019279795.1 Protopterus annectens | reverse complement strand
CTCTTCTGGATCTAAGTTTCAATGACAGTGGAAATATTCTCATTTTTCCAGCATTGGGAATGACACTTTCATATTTAGGTTCCTAGCAGTGAGAAAGACTGCATTGATATTTGCCAGATTTAAGTTTGTTGATAGCCCGAGTAGACTAACACTGCCTAAAATGGTACTGTGGCAGTAGAATATCTTAGCCAGTATGCAAAAGCCATGGGGCAGTAAGTCCAGGTGATCCCTGATAAAAACAGGTAAGACTTTCTTCCATCTCCCTTAAGGATGCCACACAGTGGCCCTCCTCAGACTGACAAAAACTAAAACAATTATTAAAGTTATCTTTTGCTTATAACGTGCCATCATTACAGGTAACAAATATTGCTTAAGACTAGTTTCTCTCAAACCTTACAACCATACTCACAGAGCTCCATCATAACTCTCTTTATATAGTCTAGAGGGGTTCATCACAAGAGATTTGCATCCACATGAATAATGACCATGACATATTCATATTTAAGAGAGACTTGAGTGCCCCTGTATCCAGCATCAAAAATCTAACAAATAGAAAGGCTCAAAAAAAAAACAATCTTCTCTATGAATATCTCAATCCTCCTCTGAAGAGGACTCATGGGATACAGTATATGCAGATCTCTTAAATCAATTAAATGTTTCAATTCTAAGACTTCCACTTGCTAACTGACATTTACTTTTATATTTAAGTTTTTGAAGACTTTAATGATGCATTTGGATTTATAAAGCCAAACCCCACTGGCACCTGAAAGGCAGCTGACTGTTACCTGCCTTTGCTCAGCCTTGTGAGTGGCACATCGATGTACTGATTTATGGGGTTGCCTATAGCAGGTGCAGGTATGTTACCATGGCAATTGGACTTCTGTTGTAGTCTGTTGGCACTTGCCTGTGGTGCTGGACTAGTCTGTTGGCACTTGCCTGTGGTGCTGGACTAAGCTACATGTGGTATGGAATGGGTGGTAGTGTGTTGCTGAGGTTAGGCTGTGATGCATACATCTATAGTGTCATGCCTAGAAGGTTTTGGGGATTTAGGAAGTGATTTTTGAAGCACTTCAGCATAGAAAAGTGTGTAGCTAATGTCTTAGTATGGGAACTAATAATCAGTCGCTTTGGGAAGTTTGCTTTCAGTTGTAACATTTGCAGCTCTCACATGTGCATTCATTCTATGGTAATGGTTAATGCTGATCAGTAACATGTGGCAGTTTATACACGGTCTCCGGGTGCCTAGTGCTAAACAGCTAGCAATCGATGAGGCAGAGATGGACTGGGCACCCATGCCAGGTGACATACATTATGCATGGATAAGGAATTTGATTACTGTTAGTCTTATCTAGAACAGAGGAGGAGATAGGGAGATTATATATATATATATATATATATATATATATATATATATATATTTGCAAGAATAATGTAACACCATATAATTTAGTACAGTAGAATATAATAATGCACAATGTAATGCTGTTAATACAGCGCAGTACAGTGCAGTGCAATATTATAAGGATCTAGGCATAGATGCCACAGCACAAAGCGATGTTTGTTTATTAATGGCAGTTTGATAACTAGGAAAATGAACCAGTCCAAAATCCCATGACCTAGAATCATAATGAGAAGAATTACAACAGTGTTAATGTGGATAGAAGACAGAGTAATATGGAAGAAACAACAAGCAGCAAATGTAAGTTCATGGCACTAAATGTGGATCAGAACAGCTAGCATTAAACAGACATTAACAACATTATAAACACTGTACAGTCATTACATGCAGTGTATGTAGTAGGCTGAGGTTGTAGTAGTGAGTCTAAACTTAATTAGAATACCGTCTCAATTATAAATAAAGCCATCTTATATACATTTAGTTAATTAGAGAAAGCTTTAAAATACTACTGCATACAATACAGAGGATTATGAGTAGATAACCAATCATAACAGCAGTGGCTTCTAACTAATCACAGCAGCAGCTTCCAAACTTTCAAGAACATCCATAACTTCCTAGGTCACCTTGTGCTTGATCCAGCCCTGACTGCTACTGTCATATTTTGTCTGCTAGTTTGCTATATACTCCACAAACCTAGGGCAGTAGTGTAGAAATTCCCAAATGTTGTGGGACTGTCTTTGAAGCGTGTTCAAAGCATGGTGGTTGTGTCACACCCCAGAACAGTACAACAGTGGCATTCACAAACACAAGTTTAAAGTTGATCAAAAAAGCACAGAGTCCAATTAAAGTTAACATTGCTATATACAACCAGTAATTCAGGCCAGAAACAAAAGCAGTAGCCCTTTCTCTCACCAGGGGACACCAGCTAGACCAGCTGCAAATGCAAAATTACCAAAGCACAGAATAATTTTAAATCAACAATAGCACACTCTAATGCATCAAATAAGTGAAAAGATTACTTCCCGGCTGTTTTACAGACTATTTTATTTCAAGTAAAATCCAGCAGCAGAGTTAAAGACAAGAGGTTAAGGCATCCAGGTCCAAGGAAGTCATAGGTGACACCTTATTAAGCCTTTATCAGATACATCATCAAGTATAATACTCCCTTTGGCATGTACCTGACAAGACATAATGCAACAGTTGGAATGCCCAAAAGTTTCCTCAGGAGGAGAATCCAGGGTATAAAAACATTGTCCTCTATGGATCACCTTAAAGCCCTGTCTCTTTACTTGGTCTTCTACAGGTTACTGAAAGATGAGCTATGCCTGGCATGCAAGGCATCCTTAGATACAGCTCTGATGGACCTTTTATCTGCTGCTGTGTCTTTCAGCTTTTCCTTGTTAGGGGTCGCCACAGCAGAACTCCGGTCTGCTAATGATTGGTAGTTGATTTTTATGTACCGAGTTACCAGCTCTGATGCACAACCTTCAATGAAGGTACGCCCATTCATGCAGAAGACAGTCTAGCTGAGAATCGAACCGGACAGCATCTTACTGTGAGGCACATCCTCAAAATAAACAGCATCACAATTAATAGGTCTAAAGATTTAAACTTTGCTTGAGACATAAATAGGACATGTTGGCAAGACAGATATGTATCTCAGAGAATCCCATGCTCTGGAAAAGGCCCCTCATCCATGTGTAGCAGAATCCATCCCTTAACCCAGTTTAAATGAATAACCTTGACCAATGGATAGGAAATCAGAAATTCAACCTGGGTATGGCCCTCATGTTTCTAAGAGACAGAGACAGTAACTATGCCTAAACTAACACACACACATACACAGCCTTTAGAAACTTCCTAACATAACCCCCCTAATAAACACCTATGATGCACAGGGACACACCTGAGCTGGGTTGCATAGCTAGGCTTATAAAGGCCTTAGTGGTCACTAGTCTTATGTACAACACAAAAAGTACTAAAATACCAGTAACAAAAAAAAAGAAAAAGGAAATGTCTAACTTAAAAATGCACGTTTAATTCAAGTAATAGTAAAAACAATATAACGTATGATGACAACGCACTTTCATCTTAAAACACACTTGAAAAAGACTTCATCAGTGCGGATAGCTACCAGCAATACACATTTATATAGCAGTGACATACCAATGGAACCCTGAAACTAGTTAATTAAATAATTAATTCAACTTAAGATTTAAAAGTACAGGCTTCACTTAAATAACTATTGATACGTAAACAGAAGGTATACGCAAGTTAATCACTTTGAGTGTGATAAAATGTATATATAAAATACATAAAATGACTTCATTTTAAATATATACCAAACAAACTATTGTTAAAAACTAAAGTTAAAACAGGATGCAATGGTTATCTTCATATAAATGAAGCGCTTTTCTTTAACAAACATGTCAAAGAAAAGGCATTGTTGATGCCAAGAGGCACAGAGGCATTACGCCTCAGCTGCTAAATTGGTGCCTTATACTCAAGTAGAAGTTCTAAATCTCATTTAACAATTCCATAATAACCCCATCGATAACAAAGAAAACAATTTTTTTTTTTAAATTAGAGCACCTATTTGAAGATCGGAAAACATTAGACTTGCTTTTCTTAATGTCGTACAGATGTTTCCGAATTC
Organism: Protopterus annectens; assembly: GCF_019279795.1. Lineage (NCBI taxonomy): Eukaryota > Metazoa > Chordata > Ceratodontiformes > Protopteridae > Protopterus > Protopterus annectens. The sequence continues at coordinate 481,276,455 of NC_056743.1, read as the reverse complement.
TGTCTCTAAGTCTCCTGTTTGTTTTCTCTACATAGTAACTATTACATGAAGTGCATAAAGCAAGATAAATCACGTGAAGTACTACAGTTACATTTCCCTGCACAAGAAATAGTTCTTTCAAAATTCATAACCAAAACACAGTCCCTCTTGTATAAACCTGTATATTTTACAGGACCTGCATTTGTGTATAATACCCTTGTTAAATCTGATTTTCCAGCTACCAACATCTTTCTCAAGAAGTGACTCAATATTCCTTTCCTTACTATACACTACCATCGGGGTAAAACCCAAAAGCTCTTAACTCAATTAGACAAATAATGTCCCAATTAAATCTAACATTACTGACATATTTGAATACATCTGTACTAAAGGAATAGACAAAATAAGCACAAAAACATTTAAAGTTGCAATCCCATTTCTAAACAAATTATCAACCGTAATAGGATCACCCTATCTAATTTTAAAATCAGGGAGAAACATTTGCACCCCCAACCTCACCACCTCATCTTTAATTTTAGTAAGCAGGTCAATTAGATAACCTCTAACCACAAACACACACACAAGTTGGTGAATCTCATTGTTAAATGTTTCTTGCTTAGTTGTAAGCCTAGAAAGCCTCACCATCTGATCTTTTACAACAGATCTTTTTTGGTGGCTGGGTGGCAACTATTAAAATGTAAGTAGGAGTTAGAGAAGGTGTCTTTTCTATAAACGGTTAAAGTAAAACAACAAAGATTATAATTCTTCTCTAAACGTATATCCAGCTAATTCTTCCTGTCTATGCCTGTAGTGTGTTTACATTTCAAAAAGTTGGTAGGATTTTCTCATTTAGCAATGATGTCCATCCACTGGTCATAAGTACCCTTCTATAAGAAAAGGCTGTCATCCAAAAATCTGTAATAGCCATGTACTTTGGATAAAAAAAAATTCTGAGTTGAACACAATGCTGTCCTCCCATTTGGCCAAAACATTGGCGTACACAAGGGCACATGCTGTACCCATAGCAACCCCTGAAATTTGGTGGAAAAATTCACCCTCAAATTGAATAAAATTGTTGGTTAAAACTAACCCCAAAAGGGAAGAAATTGTTTAAATATCATGAGTGGTCAAGTTTAAAAATTCTGATAAAAAGTCAAAATAGTCAATACCAATACTGAAAACAAATCCACGAGGTCAACTGTAATGAAAATAATATTCTCATCAAAGGAGATGACTATTCAGTAATTCTAGAAGGTGCCATGGATCTTTTAAAACAGGAGTCTTACTATCCAACACACCCGTACATTTATAATCAACAAACTTAAGTAAGGGGTTTGTTTTTAGACTCAACAAACTTAGGTAAGGGGTTTGTTTTTAGACCCATCACAGATACTATGGGTCTCAAAGGTGGGTCTGTGGCTAATTTTTGGATTTTGGGAATGCCAAATATTGATTCAGTTTTAGTATATACCTATGATGTTGCAGCCCAGCATAGTAAAGCACAATGTCTTTTAATAAAACCACCATACCTAATTGGATCCTGGTTCCCTTGAGGCATTTACTGTCCCAATCATGTTCTCCATCTCCTTTCTTCAGGACTGTACATATTAAAAGTTTAGTAGTTTCAGTTACTATAGTTTCTCATAAAGACTACATTATTTTTGTTCCTTTGTGTACTGGGGAAAACAGAGTTGTCCTCAGTTATAAGTGATGTACACCTTTGTGAATTTAAATCAGTTGCCTACACAGAAATAGCTTCCTATTTTGTGTTTCTGGCGCCTCTTTCTGTTTGTAAGATGCATTTCTACTACTTCATTATTGTTTGTTACACTTTAATATATGAATATCCCAATGACCATTCTGCTTTTATTGTTACAGTTGTATCCCTTTTAGATCTGTATGACTTCATAGGTTACTGTTTTACCAGCTGTAACATTTTTTTTATTTTTGCACTGAATTCAAGTTGCCATGTTTTAGGTCGTTCTTCCTCTCCTTTCCTTTCCTTTCCTTTCCATACCTTCTTGGGCATCAGTCTTGTTGCTAAAGTTCTGCTCATCTGCAAGACAAAGGTTAGAAATCTTCCACAATGTCACTTACGTAGATTTTGAAAAGCCCTGCCTCTAGTAATAATCCCTGTGATGTCCAGCTGGTAACCACCATTTCAGCTAAGTAGAATCCACTTACTGTGAACCTCTCTGTGTCCCTTTTGTCAAACCATTGCGTTTCCCATGCTACCATTTTTGTTTAGTACTCGTTTTTGGTTTACTAGGCAGCTAATCCAATACAATACAGTAATTCTGTTACATTCGTTTGTTATGACTTTCTTAATGCAGAACCTTGCTGCCGTTGACCCAGACCAATCCTTCAATAGCTTTTAAATATGCCAAAAGTCTCTTCTTGATGATTTTCTGTACAAATGAGGTCAGACAGACAGATTAGTAGTTTTGTCCTGCTTCCACTCTTGTGAAGTCACATCTGTACTCTTTCTTTCCCCAGGAATCATATTACCACACTTAACTGACCTGTATAAACCAAACAGAAGGTACTAGCAGTACCTCTATTAGTTTATAGGGTGAATCCCATAACAATCCATTGCCTTTTCTACCTTTAGCTTTTGAAGTTCTCTTTTGACTATTTCCTCTGCCTGAAGACTGGGGCTTCCTTCACTTACACTCTCCATAGTCAGTCAATAAATCTCCCTATGTTTCTCCCTTGTAAGGTACTGTGAGGTATTTATTCAGTAGTAGTTCTTATTTTCATAAGTTTCTCTATCCATTTCTATTGTCTTGTGTGCCCCCAAATGTATCCAACCTGCTTTAACACTCTTTCATGATTGAATTACTTCTCTGCTCCTTAGCTTTTGGTTATTACCTTTTCCAACTATTATTTCTGCCCTGCTTCATCCTGACTTGACCGGTACCATCTCATTTTGTTCAGTTTGTTTTCCAAAAATATAGATCACTTTTGTCCGGCATAACGGTTTAGTTTAACTGATTACAAACTACACTATTTGGTGAAAGGGTGCTCCAAAATGCTGCCGTGATAAAAGAACCAATATTCTCTTGCTCTCAACTGCATTATAAAACTGCAGATCATTCATAACCAGGCTGCAGCATTGGAATACCTGTAGAAGGCTAAAATGAACGTTACCAAAGCATACTTTAATCAGTTCCAAAAATGATGAAAGCCTGTTGAAGTGCTGTTAAAGCATGAAAGCGCTTACCTATTTTATAACTATTTTATATCTGATTTTTAAATAAAGTGCATCGTAGTCATTTTACTCTTTTGCTGGTTCCTTTTGTTTGTTTTTGTATACAAGACTATACCCCTTCATCTTTTATCGTCTCTGTCCCTCCTGCCTTATACATATCCTGGTTTATTTGTTTTGCAGTCATGATTCATAGGTAGGTACTAGGCTATCGGCCCAAGGGCCTATGCAAGCCTAGCCAACAAGGTTCCCTGGCTTACGCCACCCAAGAAGATTATTTTCCTGTGCCACTGACGAGCAGAGACACAGAAGTGATCCCCGGGGTGTATTTCCCATTTCCCATCCACTCATCAAGGTTTTTCTTGAAGAGTGCTAATGAAGAACTTTGCTTAACATAGATGGGTAGCCTGTTCCAGAGTATGGGAAGTCTCTGGGATAGGAATCTATCCCTCCAGCATGTCCAGTTTATTATGGTGACAAGGTTTAGGTCCCTAGAGCGTGTAGCTCAGAGGGATTGGGATTTCTTTAGGTGAATTATGGAATAGTGTAGGATTATGATAATTATAATAATTATGATTCTCAGTAAATACTATGTGCCCTGGTAATAATTACCTCCACTTGTTTATTTATTTATCTAGCTAATATATATGCCAATGTAGTGCATACATTTCTATTTACTCCCTTAAAATTATCTCCAAGCATTGTGTGCATTCACCATATACCTAGATTATTTTACAAAATAGTACTTCTCTGTTCATTTTCCTGCTTCCTACAACAGATTTGCTTAATTGTCTACTGATGAAACTTTTAAATGTGTGCCACTGGTGAATCCGATTCCCTTCCTAGACAGACTGAGGCTATCACAGTCATATAAGGTGTTTGTGTGTGTTCCTCCAAGGTGGTCACCAGTTCCCAATGATGCCAAAGCTCTTTTATTTTGTACCAGTTCAACCAGATATTGAACTCCATGACAGAGTACATCCAGTGATAGAAGTTTCACATATGGTTCAGACAACTCAGACTTCAAAAAATGTACTGCGTGTCTTACTTTTCTAAAGACAGTTCTACAAAGTTCTCTTGAAACATTTATAGTTGCCAATTCATTTGTTCTTTGATGGACAAGATTGATCTGCTTTTGACTTTTTAGCTACTCTCATGATCTTAATGATTTAATCCTTGTTCATCTTAGCCATGACCTTATCTCATTTTGTTTCCTAGCTCTATGGCCCAACAGTGGGATCCCTGATCAAACATTGAAAGAGGACTCCTCCAAAACACAAATGTTGGCTTTATTAAACAAAAATAGTTAAGCACTTTTGTTTTGTAAATGACAGAACTTAATCAGAAAACTGCTTTTTCCCACCTTCAAATTCAACACCAGACAAAAAATAGATTTTAAAACAAAATTACCCAAAAACTTTTGCTTCAATTCAAAATAGTCTGTTAAAATTGAATTAAAAATATTTTTTATTAATTAAAATAAACAGAGGCATTTATAACTCAGCTGATTTCATGTTTGTTCCCTACTACTGTTAAATTCCTTGCCTCCTTCTGTGGATCCTTCCAAAGCAAGTTCCCAGCACTTTAGTTTGCCATGTTGATAGATCCCTAGGATAAAACTATTCCAGGAGTCTAATCTTTCTGCACCCAACTTTACTCCAAATGGACCTTTATTGGCAACAGCTGGAGAAGTGGTTGTGGCATTTTCATCTTTGCCTAAGGTAGGTGGCCCTCCTGATTCCCAGGTGGCTGTGCCTACAGACAAGGATCATTCCATCTTAGCCTTGAGAGAAGCCTTCGGGTGGCACAGGCACCTGTCAAGCTGTCTTCTGGATGATCACTTCTATGTGCGAAACGTTATTGTACCACTCCCATTTATTTTTCTTGACTATTTATTTACATTACCTTTTGCTTCTATTAACTTTGAAATTTGAGCTTCTGTTTATACTTTTGTATGTTTTCGAAAGTTATCATTGCTCCAAATCACAAAGTCAAGGCTTGCACTTTGTCTTTGATACCAAGGTTGTGTCAACTCAGTTTTCTGCAGTAAACTTTAAACTTCTGAACTAAAAACCCCTTTGTTTAATGAACATACCAGATGGTACAGAAAACCTAAACTGACCCCACAATCATTTACAAATGCTTAACTACAGGCACACTATTGAAATGTCAACACTCATAATGCCATGTGCTGACACACCAAAAAAAAAAAATCGAAAGTACAGGAGAATGAATGAATAGCAAACATAGCTCTTCTCCTTTAAACTTTTTTTGTAGGGTGCATAACCCCCCCCCCCCGAATTAATATATACAAACTCTGATCAACATTCCTTGGAGAAAAGGGAGTATTCCAAGAAATGGCTCTCTCAGACTTGATATTTTTTTCAACCATTCAGTCTTAGTATTTCAGGACTCACCGAAGCAGATCCAGACAACTGAAATTGTTACTAGAGGGTATCTAGCTAACACTGAACTCCTATTACAAGTCACTGATGCAAAATGAAGGCTTCCTTCCTTATTTTATCATGTCTAAAATATAAAGAAAATTGAAAAAAAAAAAAAGATTTCCTTCGGTCTGAAATTAGCAGTCCTGAAAAGAAAATGCAAAACAGAAAGAAAAATTTGTCTACATATGAGCCAGATAAAGATTGCGTCAGAGTACAATACAGCAAAATTTTAATAAAGTGTACTGAACACATAGTGCTACCCGTGGTGGTGGTGCTGCGGTAGCGTTGTCGCCTCACAGTAAGATGCTGTCCAGTTCGATTCTCAGCTAGAGCGTCTTCTGTGTGGAGACATGCGTGAATGGGCGTATCTTTGTTGAAGGTTGTGCGTCAGGCCTGGTAAGCCGATATGTAAAAATCAACTGCCAATCATTAGCGGACTGGAGTTCCACTGTGGCAACCCCTAACCGGGAAAAGCCGAAAGACACAAGCAAACTGAACAACAGTGCTGAGTAGGTATAATGCAGGGAAGTAGTAAGTTATGGCAGAGTCCAGCGTAATGTTAGTCAGACCTACACAATGCTTGATGGTTACAAACACAGGTCTGTCTACACACACACACACACACACACACACACACACACACACACACACACACACACACACAAGTGTGCCCTATCTTTGCTAATAGCATTATTCATGCACATTCCTAGTATCATGTGAGGTTAAGGTAAGGGTAGAGTTGAAAACTACTTTATGAGGCTAGCAAGGGAACCAAATGCACAGGTACCAAGTTAGACTGGCTGGTAGCTTGCACCTTCCACCACTGCAGGAGATCCCCTAATTAGTTCACGCTAGGATCTTGATTAGTCATCTCTTCATCACCCAGCCAGTCCTATAAAACTCAGTCAGATGTGAACCAGAGTGCAGGACTTTACAAAGTGAACATTTTCTGAGCTATTAAGCCTATATTCAATGGTAATATGAAATCAGGTGTCACAATGATGCCCCTGATGGTAAGCATCTGAAATGTCAGGACCCGCTAGAGCAAATCCTGAGCCACAGAGACTGAATGGCCTTAAGAACGGACTTACATATACTAAGTCCAAAGTGCCATTTCTCTGAATATTTCTTTTCTCCAAGGATTGGCGATCTCAGAGTCTGTATATACAAGATTGGGGGAAGACTCTCCCACCACCACCACCATGGGGTTTGCAAAAGTAGTTTTAAGGAGAAAAGTAATTTTTGAAATTTATTCCTTCAGGTTCAGTCATTTTTTTTTTTTTTTGGCTTTTCAGCACTCAGCATTTTAAGTGCTAAGATTTCAATAGGAGCCAAAGTGGACAGCTGCAACTTTTGTGATGACCAAAGAATAGATGGATTTCACTTTCATGATGAGCTCTGGATAAATATAATTACCACAATTTTTAGGGTGAAAATAATGACTATTAGTTTCTTGAATATAGGCTTATCAATACACTGCCTTTTTGGTGGTTTTGATTTCTCTGTTCATGTATTCAACTTGTGTTTTTTTAAAGCTTACCTTAAAAATGCATTTAAAATTTCACATTTTGCTCAGAATGTGTTTGGTAAAAAATGTCATTTTCGGTTGAAAGAATGCTTGAACTCACAGGTAAAAAAAAAATGACAGCTGTCCTGATACTCTGCAAAACTAATGACATTTCATATCTGTGGGATCAATATATGGAAAACCATTGATGCTATGAGACTGCATTTACAATATTAAATTGAGGGTGATGACTTTGGCAGATGATGATACTTCACTCACAGTTCTGACACATGCATCACAGAGCCACAACTTATGAAATGTGGTCCTCTTATCGTACATTTCATTTTTTCACTCGTGTTACTTATCAAACAAGGAGTCAGATATATCTGCCAAAAATTATCTGTATATGCTTCAGTAAAAGCTAAGCCTTTTGTGCACTCAGCACATTTCAATGACATAATGTAACGTATTTGCAACACACAAAATACATATGCTTTCTGAAACAAACATACTTTACTTGAGCCTTAATTTTTTTTTCAGTACCACCTTAGAGGCATATGCCGGCAGCTTTGTTTTGACACTAGTATTCCCTCATTTTCCCATTGTTTATATTAGTAACATAGCTAGTGTGGTGAAGGGGGAAACTGCATTAGGTGCAAAGCATTAGGGGGCATAATTGGCCATCCAGTCCATCATCCCAGTTGCTCTTTAGTGCATACTGGCTTTTAAACACCAGTATTGAATTTGTGGTCAAATCCTGAGCACTGTAGCAGTGAGTGCACTAAGTGGAGTCTAACCTGTAGCAACTGTTTGCTACATTTTTAGTAAGTAGTTGCAAGCAAAAGCAGAGTGTAGTAATGCTCTCTGTGTGGTCTAAACCTGAACTTTGTAGTGCTCTATGCGGGTTTGTAAACTGTAGTAATTGCTTGCTCCATTTCCAGCAAGTAATCTGCTACACTTTAAAACAAAAATATGTTTTTATTTTATTTTTTACTATAATCTGAGGAAGGAGGGTCAGGCAGGGTGCAGAAATTGTACCTAACTGGCTAATGTATTTTAGGAGCCCCACATACCTGATCGCTGATATTTTTTGCTCTTCTAATGAATATCTGGGGCAGGTGGGAGTGGGTATGTACCTGGTTGGTGTGCTAGTAGGAGCTGACTTTTTTTCTCTTCAGTTGAAGAGCTGGGGGGGGGGGTTAGTTCATGGGACCAACACAGGGTCCCAGTTGAACTAGCTATGCTTCTGGTTTATCTGAATGTTCTTCCATAGAAATTAGCTATAGTCACAAGCTTTTATAAATTTTTTTCCTATAGGTTCATAGGTGTGTACTAGGCTAATGGCCCTAGCCATAGGATCACCCTGGCATCGCGTCACCCGACCTTAGTTTCCAGTGCCTCTGTCGAGAAGATCCACTGGAGTTATCCCCAGAGTGAATTTCCCATCCACTTATCAAGACTTCTCTTGAAGAGGACCAGTGAGGTGCTCTGCTTGACATGTATGGGAAGTCTATTCCATAACATAAGCAGTCTCTGGGTTAAGAACCTGTACCTCAAACATGTAATGTTGATTGTGGTAATGAGGTTGAGGTCTCTGGAGCGTGTGGTGCGGAGGGATTGGGATTTCTTTAGATGTAGCATTTCTAACAGAGCTGGGTCAGACATGGCTTTGTAAGTCAAGAGAGATATAGTTGGAGTTTTTTGAATCTGTCCATATAGGACAAGTGTTTAAGGCCTAGGATCCTCTTTGTGAGGTACTTTTGCGGCCTCTCCAGTTGTTGCAGGTGTCTAGGTGAGGTACATTCCAAATGGGGCACTGTACTCGATGACTGGCCTAATGAGGGAAGAGTAGAGGGAAACTATGACCTCTCTCTTCCTGGATGCAAAACCCTTAGTAATGAGATGTGCCCCATAGGACTCTCTGACCACAGTGGCAATGTGGGGATCAAAAGAGAGGTTGCTATCAACCTGTATTCCCAGATCTCTTATAACGTCTTCTGCGTTCAGTGGACTACCATCAATGTTGTAATTCATGGGAACCGGGTTTTTCCCAAAGGGGATAATGACACATTTATTGGCATTGAGCTTAAGGCCATGGTTTTGACACCAGTCTCAGTGACGCCATTCTGTAGGATGTCAACATCACCTGGGGAGTTAATAATAACTCCCAACTTGCAATCGTCTGTGAATTTTGTCAGCCAGAGTCCCTTCTTGCTGGCCTGGACTTCAGAGAAGTAGATGCCAAACAGGAGAGGACCCACAACCTAACCCAGTGGGACTCCACTCGTGACTGGTCGGCAGTCTGACTTGGAGTCAGCTACTTTCACACTGTGGGTTCCATCTGTGAGCCAGTTTGCAACCCACCTACTGATGTAGGGGGTTGATGCCTAGCTTAGTGAGTTTTTCTAGGATTCCTGAGTGGGGAATGGTATCAAAGGCCTTGGCCAGATCAAGGTAGGCTGAATGAACCACCTTGCCTTCATCCATAGCTTTGGTGACTGACTCAAAGAAGTCAACCAAGTTGAGCAGGCATGATCTACCCTTCACAAAACCAAATGTGTGGGATCCAGAGTTTGGAGATTCCCTATATCCTTGTTTATTAGGTCCATGATGATGCGTTCCATAGCTTTTCATATCAGACTCGTAAGGCTAATGGGGCACATCTGTAGTTGCTCCTCCTTTGTGGAGAGGGATGACTGTAGCAGTGCATCATTCGGTAGGAATAAAGCCTGAGGTGAGGCTGTGATTGAACAGGGCACACAGGTGAGGTCCCAGTTCACTTTGTAGTTCATGTAGAACACAGCCAGGGATATTGTCAAGTCCCATAGAAGCTGTATTCTTGGCCTTGGACAGTGCTGTTTTAATCTGTGCAGCAGTAATACTGGGTGCCTTGCAATCTACTGGTACTGTGATTGTTCCTTGGGGGGGGGGTAAAGTTGGCACTGAATCTGTCAGTCAGTATATTAGCAATGTCTGTTGGCTCAGTATAGGAGGAACCATTGTGCAGTAGTTCAGAGAAAATCTGGGTACTGCCATGGAGATTCTTTACATAACTATAGAAGGCCTTGTGCTCGTCTTTACTGTCTGCTGCAATTCTGTTTTCATACCCATCTTTAGAGGATTTGATGAGGGATCTCAACTTTTTGTTGAGGCTGATAAGGGAGTTTTTCCAGTCTTGGGACTTCACCTTATTCCGCATCAATTTCCTCCTTCTGCTGTAGAGTTTGTTTATGGCAGAGGACCACCAGATTGGCTTCCTTTTTTTGTAGGACAGCATCTTTGTTCTATTGGGTATGGCAAGATCCATGCATTTGTGTATGTGTTTGTACTGTGTATTGGTGTATGACTTGGTAGTCATGCAACTATTCTCCATTTGCATGGGTGCAATGAAGTTAGCGACCTCTGTTTTAGGATCCCAAAGTTAGCTTTGGAGAAGTTTTTCATGGTGGTTACCTTTGCGGGGGTGGGGTGGGAGGCATGTGATTTCCAAGGTGATTAGTTTGTGGTTGGATCTAACCAGGGACCTGACTATTGGTGTAGAGCAGTGGTCGCCCATGTTAGTAATGATCAGGTCAAGGATGTTGCTATCTCTAGTGGGGGTAAGAACGAGCTGGTCCAGGGCATTGGAATTAATGAACTCTAGGAAACATTGGGCAAGTGTATTGGTACAGGAGTAGTTTTCCCAGTTAATGGAGGGGTAATTGAAGTCGCCTGGTATGAGTGTTAGGTTGGACCCCAATATTCTCCAGGGTGCTTAGGAATGTGGAGTATGAGTCTTGGGACATGGTTGGGGACCTATAGCAGGCTACCACCTGAATCGTGGTCTTACCCAGTGTTAGCTGCACCTGAAGTATCTCTGATGAGTTATATTGAACTATCAGTCTGGAGGTGTGTGCATCCTTTATGAATATGAAAACAGCATCGCCTTTGGAGCTTTGGTCCAAATTCTAGTGCCGAAAGGTGTAGAAAGAGTTATAGCCTGGTAGTGTAGGGGTTGCTTTCTGCTGCCTTGATCCAGGTCTCTGTTACAGCACAAATGTTTCTGTTCTCCATTTTAAGGAGTGCTTTGAGTGAGTGCATTTTGAGAGTTAGACTTTAGCATAGAGCAGCATGACCCTCAGATTGCATTTGTTTGTTGCTGTTACGGTGGTAATTTGGACTTTGGAACACTGCCTAAAAAGGCACTATAGGGGGTGGCAAGAGCCTTGGCCAGTATCCGGAAGCCCAGGTGTGACAGATGTAGGCCATCTCTGGCAAAGTATCGAGGTCTGTTAATCATGTCATCCCAGGCAGACAGATACTGGAGCCCCTTAGTGTGATACCAGAAACTTAGCCAATTGTTGAAATCAATCATTTTCTGCTTGTACTGTGGTATCATTCTGGGTGATAGTAGGATGCTGCTCAGGCTAGGGTCATACCCACCTGGGCTACATAATCCGAGAGTTCCTCTAGGTCTCTTTTTATGTAGTCCCGGCAGGTACGTTTCAGGTCATTCACACCCACATGTACAATGACTGAGTCATATTTGTACCTGTTGTTGAGGGACCTGAGTGCGTGCATTATGTGGCAGATCTTGGCACCTGACATGCAGCTGACTGTTACTTTCTCCTTATTCAACCTAGTGAGTGGGACATCAGTGTGCCTCACTATCGAGTCACCTATGATTAGTGTGTTGGGCATGCTGTTTTGCCTTAGGAGCTTTGGTTGAGTGGCACATTGTTTAAGAGAGTTATGTGTCTCGTGATTAGTGTTGTGATGTGGTGATTGAGTGCTTTTCTGCCTTGGAGGTCTCTGCTGTTTGGGTAGATTTTTATTGAGAGCCTCCTCAAAAGTAGATGTGTGGTTTGTGTTTTTATATGAAGGCAATGTTGGTGTGTGTTCTGGAGGGCGACGTGTTCCATGTGGTGTGGTGTGGTGCGGTGCAAGTGTTGACCTTCTCCTCTTGACCAGCTATTCTGGTCTTGGCTGGAGAGTGCATGGCTTCCAGTTTGGATATACAAGTGCATCTCTCGCAAGTCTGAGTGCTGGGAGGTAAGAGGAGAGGGTTGTCGGTGTACATGAGGCAGTTGCTACATTGCCTCAGGATGCCCAATTCACCAGGTTAACACAGGGAACTGACTTTTAGACATGCCTGGAGTGGTGGGCATTAATAATAAGTACTGGAGCTGTTTCCTTGTAGAACGTTTAGTGCTGATAGCACTTTTGTGTGCTACAATAATTGCTACAAGAAGTCTGATAAAGTGCTAGACTAATAAGCTAGTAAACGTGCAGGAGAGGAGAGAACTAGCAGATCTGAGGGAAAATTTGAAGATCATACTTTGGCACTGCTCAGAAGCTTACAAACAGTCCTGGATACAGCAAATCTGTATCTGGACTAGACTAGTTACAGGAAAGGTGGGAAACAAGTGCAAATGCAGGCTTTTAAACCAGAAAGTTGAAAGAGATGGAAAGACTGCCCAAATGGCCAATAAACTACAATTTCTGGGCCAGAATCCAGTCCTCTTGTGGTAGATAGGCTACCTAATGCTTACCACTCCCACTGATAAGCTAGAAGGCTTCCCTCCAAAACAGAAAGACTTGAGGGGGCTCAGAAGCTTACAAACAGTCTTGGACACAACAAATCTGTATCTGGACTAGACTAGTTACAGGAAAGGCGAGAAAAGTTCAAACATGGGCTTTTAGACCAGAAAGTTGAAAGAGATGGAAAACTACTCAAACGGCCAATAAAGTACAATTTCTGGGCCATAACTAGTACAGTATACAAATGTCAGTAACTAAGTCCCTAATTACTAGTACAATATACAAATGTCAGTCACTCTAAACCCCCTCATAACTAGTACAGTATACAAAGGTCAGTAACTCTGAAGCAAATGTAAGTAATAAACCTTTGGAGTTGGACATAACCTCCTTACCATACCATATAGAATACCAAATTACACAGTTTTTGGTGCAAAGTATGTGTTGTTTTTCAATTTTATTTTGTTAAGATGACCTGCATTTTTCGCAGAGCTGAAATTCCCTACCATGACATCATGAAAGACCGTACCCATGATGCTTCACTACTTAATGGACAGGATACTGCATTTCTGTGATATATACATCATTATGAGTCTCTTACTTCCTACAAAGGCAAGTAGTCAAGCAGGTCTTGCAGATGGGGCACCCTACATTGAAAATTATCATCTGTGATGATTTAGTAGAGAGACACCAATATTGGTAGGAAGCTACTCTACTAAATAAGATGTTTTTGATTACCCTCACTGCTTTGCATTTATATGTAAATAATTTACCAGTCCTGCCATGACATCATACTGTATGTATGGCAACTGAGAAGACAGTAAAACTAACCAAAAAAGCACAAGTAAATTTATCATGATGAGTATAACTGGGATTAAAATGAATTGTAATTAACTGCTGGTTCTCGCGTAGTCCCCGCAGTCTTAGCAAGAGCTGCTCCTCATCCTTTCAAAATCTTAATGTATATGTAAATAAGTTGGCGAGATCAGCATAAAGGTTAACTTTTCCTTCAGTCCTTCTATAACATCCCTTATAAGAACAATGAAGTAGACTGGTCCACACTTACCCATGTGGTAAAACTTGTCCCCAGCCTCCCTACAGACAGGGATCCATTTCCTATGACCTTACCTAATTAATGTGTTATCCATGCAGCTACCAATGGACTCAGTCCAAGTCATTCTAATTGATTCAGTATTTGTTCTGTACCACGTTATATGTATTGTTAAAGTCTAGGGAAGCCATGCCACATGCCTTGTTAAAGTCTATGGAAGCCACGTCACATGCCTTGTTAAAGTCTAAGGAAGCCACATCACATCATGTTAAAGTCTAGGGAAGCCATGCAACATGCCTTGTTAAAGTCTAAGGAAGCCACGTCACATGCCTTGTTAAAGTCTAAGGAAGCCACATCACGTCTTGTCAAAGTCTAAGGAAGCCATGTCACATGTCTTGTTAAAGTCTAAGCAAACCATGGCCAGAGAACTACATTAGGTTATGTTGGATATGAACACCCCACTTGTATTAGGATATCTGAAACCAGTGAAACCTCTTTTTCTAATATGGCCTCTAATCTTTATATAAGCTACTAACCAGCTAGCATCAGAATGGTAAAGGCACTCTCTCTTCCCTCTTTTTCTGTCAATGTGTGTGTATTTATCTATACACATTGTGCATTCACATATACAAGGGTGTAGCTAGGTATACTTAATGTACTCAGGTGAGTACATTTTGGAAACTTCAACACTCAAAGCACAGAATGTTAAGAACCGTGTAAACAAATTGTTGTACAGAGGTATAGAAAAAAATATTTGTGTGAAAGGAAATCACCTATAAAAATATACTTTTATGGGTATAAATGGCAACAGTTGAAAATAAAGTGTCCCCTTCCTTTACAGCTGGGGATAGCATTTTGAGGGTTGAGTGCATCTTTAAAATGATAGGTGGGTGGTGGGGGCAACAACATTAGGTTTTTGTACAAAATGTCAACATCTAGCTAGAGCCCTGCACATGCATACATGTACACATGTACACTAAGGCCAGCTCAGCTATTATCATATTTGAAAACAGTGTGGCAACATAACTCTCAGTAATAAAGGTTCTCCTTGCTTATGCTCCCAGAATATACAAGAAAACTAACCGATTTGTTATTAAGCACCAATAAAAACAATACTAATTTTATTAAGTAATAACTAAGGAAGACACACATCCCAGATTGAAAATTCAGGGAAAAAATGTTAGTACAATCCCTATGATAGCAATATGTACCAAAATAAAGCATTGTCTTCACTCTTATTCTTAGTTTAATATGTGCACCTTTATTTCGCTTGACTAATTCTTAATATTCCACACATGTAGATTGCGGCAATCCATACCATAGGTCAACAGTTGCAGTCACTAAAAAGTCCCGTTCCACCCAAGCATACTTTTTATTTATATTTATACGAATAAAAGCATCTTCACATTTATTGTCCTACAGAGCTGGTGCTTGAAACATTTGAAAGTCCCTTACTTGTATTGTTCCACATTTGTCTTATTGTTTTAATGATTCATCAAGAGAAGTCACCTTTAGGAACAAAACTGCATAAAATGATAGTAGCAAAGTTTGTATGTAAGAATACTATAAATGACAAGTTAAAAATTCACTTCTTAATACTGGAAAATGGTTAAGTTACAAACAAGCAGATAGCAAATTAATGCAGGCACATAACTTTGGGAAATATTCATATATTCTACTAAACTTTCAGAATACACATTCGAGCTATCATCATTTCAATCAGATTTGGTCTTAGATCAACATCTTATCCAAATGACAGCACACACTGGAGTGCAGCAACCCCCTTTCACTACACTGTAGTGTCAAGTACTAAAAATTACTGTGGGAATAGAAGCCACAGTCTTGTGATCTTCCTAAACCAATTGTGAGTGTGATACCTGTTATGCCACTGACCCCAAGATTCAATAACGTCTATACTAACTGTACACTAAGTGCACACAATTCTGAGTGAACAGACAACACAGGCATAACTCACACCTTCTTCCTTCTAATTTTAGTTTTTCTACTGATATTCTTGTAGGTTTAAATATTGGCAGGGATTCATAAAGGTTACCACAAAGTGTAGACTACATGTACACTTGAGTGTAATTTTTTTGTGAGTGACTTGAAAGCACAAGAATGCGGTAAGAATGTTCTTTAATACATATTGTGTACACAGTGTACACTCAGTGTAGGCTTTATTGAATCTGTCCTGAAACTTAACATTTACTGTACTAAACACAAGAGCCACATTTTTGTACACTGGGCTTCCAGGGAACAGTTGTGGCAGGTTATGT
The DNA here is from genome assembly GCF_019279795.1 of Protopterus annectens. Taxonomy (NCBI): domain Eukaryota; kingdom Metazoa; phylum Chordata; order Ceratodontiformes; family Protopteridae; genus Protopterus; species Protopterus annectens. The sequence goes on along the minus strand of NC_056743.1, from coordinate 481,260,470 downwards.
AGTATAGATGGGTAGTTTTGCTTTTGCCATGCCCAGACACATCTTTAATAATGTACTACAAAAAGTTTTGGTTGCCAAGACTACAGATCAGTAAAACTGGAGTAAACTATCTGCATGCCTTAACTCATTCACTCCAATGGAACTCAGGAAGTTTGCACTGTAACTTCCAATGAGCGAAGCCTAAGCCTTTTGACAGAATCAAATTATGTCCTCATATTTCAAACAAAATGTTCATATCTCAAACCATACGGAATATGGAAGTAGTATAAATTGCAAACTCTTCAGCGCAGACCATTATTATATAGTGGTAGTATTCTGCAGGTTCTAGGTGTTAAACCGAATGTTATAAGTTACAGTAAACACTAACTATTATATATGAAATATTTTGTAAATAACTGACAGTATCTCAGCAACCACTCAAGTTACACACATACTGTCAGCATTTTATTCATCTAGATGAGAACTTTCATATGCTGCTAAGGAGTTCTGCCTGTGTTACTTGGTTGTTGAGATATTTAAAACATGTGAAAATTATATCTTTATAAATTAACATAATAAAACAGTTAATCTCCATTTACCTGCACTAGACAGAGGTCAAACATTAATGCCGTTGAGTTTACTGCTGTGCAAGCTTTAAGATGAAATATTATAAAACATTGCACAGTTTTGGAATTATTGATGCAAATACGAACAAACAATATTTGACACCTAGAGGCATCAGTAGGAGTTAACTACAGATGCACCTGGAGGCATCACTCTGATGTAATAAAATAATAAGGGAAATCTTGAACTATTCACGCACCTCTATTTTCAGAATACAGCTTTCACATATAGTGCTTTTATAATTCAGATAAAGTTCTGAGAAGAGGAGGAACACTTTTTCATATAAATTCTAAAGTCATGTAGCTACTGATATGAAACCGGAATCATAAAATGAGAACCAGAAGTGCTTTGGCTAGATGATCTCCTGGTTATGGAACAACTCAATGTGTATTTAGAGAATAGCTCATCCTTCCTCCATGGAACTGAAAAATGCATCTCTTATAATAATTCTGAGATATCTAATAAAAGGTACCATAAACTATACAGTGTTGTGCCAGACACTAATGAACTATACCTCATGCAGACTTATGGGTCAGATATTCTTTATCATCATCATGCATCTCTCTGAGATTGCCAATGTAATCTTTGCACTCTCTGAGAGAAATGGAATGTGTGTGTTTATGTATGCATTAGGTGCTACGCTTTATACATGGAACAGATATTAGCCAATGAGCCCCATTGCTTGGGATACTTTGACATAATTTGTAGTGCACTATCCCTCAACCCCTCTCCATCCCCAGTAAAATAATTCTTACATTTTCTGCTTGGCCTTACACAGTCTTTAAGTTACCTCCTAGTACCTTTAGCTCTGGTCACCTTTCTCTGCTTTACTCACCTCGCAGTAACCTCGACTCTGGTCACCGTGTCAGAGTCAAGGTTACTGTGTCATAAAGAACATATTTAAATACTCTTTTGAATTTGCCTGTTATAAATAATTATCTTTCAAAGCCTAATATCAGAAATAAAATACTAGCTACCAACAAACTGCATTATCCGAGTACATCACTGTTCTATTTTTTAGTGCTCAGCTTAGAAGAGCTACTGCATATTTTTTTACAGCTTTTACTTGACAAAAATACTAGTGCAACAGCAAGAATCTTTTCATAAAGGGTGCATGGCTTGGTTTCAGATTCATGAATTGGAAGCCAAAATATCTCTCATCTGGAAAATAAGGTGGTGCATGCTGATAGGATTTTTGGATAAACAAACTAGGTCAAAAAGGGAAAACACTCTCTTTTCCTTATAAGGAAGTAGGCTGATTTTTACTGCTCCTACCTGCACTTCAAAAGCCCTTCATTTGGCTGTAACTGCATACGTGCCTGTACAACTCATTCAAGTGTCAGACAGCTTTATATACAAAATGATTCTGAGATAGCAGCCAGTTCCTCAGCAGGCATACTTTTCTGATCCCTTACCTAATAAAAGAAATGTTAAAATCTATTTTCTGACTCCGTCCCAAACATTTGTCCCAGAATGCATTTTATTACTTTAAAATTCTGTTATTCCAAACAAAAGAAAATTCTGAAAATAACACTTTCAGACTTATTCTTCTTCATTAAGTGTGGTTTAAATGGATATCTATGCAACATTTATGTACTTTGTTAATGTAGCCAGCTACTACAAAATGTAGTCTTTGTAAATATAAACCAGCTTTCTCATTGTGTGGCCAGAAGTTAATTAATACCATTCTTGCAGCAGCATTTGTAAACATGGTATATACAGAGCACTGGCCATCAAATACATAATAATACATGGTTGTTGTCAACTTCTTAAGTCACTCATTTTTTCTGGTTAAAGGATGGTTTTACCTCCTCTTATATTCTATATGCAGGGTGCTTTCTTCCATGCCTCCCTATTAAACCCAGCTTTGTGGGTCACACAGACTCCAGGAAAGAAACATTCTTCATGACATCAAGTGCAGATGTTTTGGACAGCAGAGATCACATAACATGATGCAGTACCTTCTTCCCATATTCACAAACTCATATCCATCAACACTGCAGAATGGCATAGACACAAATAAAATTCCTCCCAGGCAACTGACTACAGTTAATTTTATTATATATATATATATATATATATATATATATATATATATATATATATATATATAATGTATATCTTATTAACAGTATTTTTCCTGTTCCCTTTTTCTTTTATCCTCTCCTTAAACCTTTTCAGACTTATTTGTTTTGGCATATTGGAATTTTTCTGTGGAATACAAGAGGTTCTTGAAGCCACGTGAATTTTGCTTTATATTTTTTATTCCTCTGGTTAAAACAGCACTAACTACAATGGTGATGTTAAAGTATATCCACCTGTTTTGCACAGCATACTCTACTATTCCACTGTTGTATCTGGAAATCAGCCATAACAGTATGCCCGTCATGGTCAATGAAATGTTACATATAAATAAAGGATGTCACGCAGTTTTTACAGCTGAAAAAAATATTTTCTGAAGCAAAACTAAACAAACATTAAGGTTTATGCGCAGCACTCTTAATGACATAAGTGGGTATATACTGAAGCAAGATATTTTCTTGGAAGGACATAAGTGTTATATTTATGCATGTCAGATGGTCGGAAAAATGTGTTTTACTTGTAGTGATATGAAATGCAGTCACTTTTCTGTTTTTACACAAAAGAAGGTCAGGAAACAAACATCAGTAGAGAAGGGGATAGTCTACAAACTGGAATAAAAGGAAGATAACCTGTTATTTAATATCACAGAGAAAATTAGATTACATATAACAAAGTAAGATACACTCTTTGAAGTCAAAGCTGACTTATGAAGAGTCTTGTTCTAAGAATATCTTTTGTGCCACCAAGTTGGTAATCTCAGAGATGTGCTACTAATGTGTAGTACTTTGTCTATATAACATAGTAGTAATACATGCTATGTTTGTCAACAGAAGGAGACATTTTATTTATCTGGTCTGCCCTTTTCATGCATTCTACATCTCTAATTCATGCCATGTCCTTCTCCATTTCTTGCAGGGTCTTTTAAATGCATATGTAGTTTCTTTTGCCAATTCCAGTTCTAATAGTCTGCTCTATTCATCTACCACCCTCTTCATGAAGACTTTTGTGGAACTAGAATGTACTTCATTCTGATGCCTATGGCCTCTCTTCCCTCTGTCCTTCCTGTACAGGTTGATCCAGTCATATCCCTCTCTGACATTATCTTTGGGAATCTATATCATGTCATCTCTCACTTTCCTGGCCCCACTGGAAAAGAAAGCTCCAGTTCTTTGTCTCTCTTCATAATTTCTTACTGCTACATTCACAAAACAATAGTGACAGTTCCTTGCCTTCTAGTCAGTATCCATAGCACAGCTTTTGTCTGGCTTCCAAAATTACATTCGGTACTCAATATTTGGTCTCCCCCAAAGGTCCATTATAGTGGGACTCGCGTACGTCTCAATCCCTTAGTGCAAGAAAGCTGGACAAAGACTGACAAAATGGGGGGACAAAGGCCCAAAAATTGGGACATATGTTAAATATTACTCTTATAAGTTTGTAAAGTTGTTAGAGTAAGAGGATTTGTTTTAACATGCACTTTCTGAAGAAGATGAAGCCTGAAACTCAAATGCATGTCATTTAGCAACTTCAGTCATCAGATCATCCCAGTGATTTGCCAGAAAACTACAAATTTTATGAGGAACAGACCAAAAATGAGTCAATAATCTGGGCATTCTGCAGAAAGTTGTATAGTTGAGAGGTATAGGAGTTTTACTCTCTTACCTCTGGAATCTAAACCCCTAAGGATATATATACCCTGATGCCCTGTTTGTTACTGACATTACCCTAACAATACTGTTTATGTTGCCCCAATCTTGATGTTATTCTCTTGCACAATCCTACTTCTACCATATTAAATTATATTTGCTTGACAGCAGAAGGGGAAAGTAAACATATTTCATGTGGCCTTTAAGTGTATTTACTATTTTACTTCTCTTGTATCCTAATCTTCTCCATCACCCTTTTCACTACCTATCCTGTGCTATCTTAAATGCAGCTGTAGATCATCTCACCCACCCTTCTGAGATATCTGCAGAAATAAAAATATATATCTGCATGCAGTTTTGGAAGCAAAGTTCACAATGGGAGAATGCTGCAAATGCATCTTCTAAAGAATTCTCTTATTTTAAAGAAATTTAGTAGAAAACTATAAGCCATGGATCCAGAAATTCAATTTATTATTATTCACTGCAACTGGATTAGCTAAGAGGCATGAAAATTACAATGTGCTACATTTCTGCCTGTTGGAGAGGAAGCCATGAAGGAATTTAATGTGTTTGCTTGTGTTCAATATTAGAAAGATAAAACATCAGTTATAAAGTAGTTCAGAAATTATCATGATGCCAAGAAGGAATTTACTGCTTACATACTAGTTGACCTTTACAAGGGCATAAGCTACTACAAACACTGTGCTTATGTTACTTAGCTGAAGTTAAGAATTTGTCACATTACGTGATTCGGTAGTTCCAAAAGAACAGTTAATGCTATTCAAAATATGAAGCAAGAGATAGGCTATTAAGAAAAACAGAATCCAGCACATAGCCTAGCACCATATTTTTTGTGGTGCTGGGCTGTGTGTTAGATTATGTTCATTAAGGGTCATGCATTCCAGTTTGAGTTTCAGCCTTGCATCTATTGTGGTGGTGTACTAAGAAAAACAGGCCTGACCTTGTCTGTGGATATGGATCTAAGCTGCAGATATGCAGGGCAAGTGAAATTGGTACACTGTTTAATGAATTAATTTGGAAAAAGGATGCATGCAAGATAAAATGTGAGTGACAAGTTAAACATGAGAAATAATGGATTTGGATATGTATGGATATTAAAAAAAAGGAGTTTGTATGAGGATGTATTGTATCAGTAATGGTACCCAGATAAAAGCGCGTGCAATAGAATTCAAGCCTCATCCTTACTGGGACCAAAAAGACAAAAGAAAGAGCTGTCCTGCTTTTAATCAATTTTGTAGAATTCGTTCTGGAAAAACACATTTTACAAACATGAGTAAAGGGAAAAATAGCCAGATCAAAAGAATATGCATACTGTCGAACAGAAATATGAAAATAAGCAGCCCTAATAAAAAGTTCTTGTAGGTACCATAAAAGTAAAAAAAGCTAGTTCAGTGAAATCCGTAAATGCCAGCGAGGCACTGAGATAAGAATGCAAGTCAGACCGTTGGCAGGAAATGTTGAGAAGTAATAAGAAAAACTGTTAAAAAAATTAAACTAAACGTGCATAATGCAATATTTTGTGAGAAGATATGCTTAAATCATTGGAACTCAGTTGCTCCAAAAAGTGAATTATGTTCCTGTTCTTTATTATTTTTTTTTTTTATCTTACATTTGTTAACCAGGAAAGTCCGACTGGACACAGGTCCCTTTTCAGCGGAGGCCTGGGGAGAAAAGCTCCACATACAGTAGTACAAGTGAGGATTTTATTTACATCTATTACTACAATTCAACATGAAATATTCAGATATTAACATCTTATTTTCAGGACTATGTATAATTACATAACAGACTTATTTCAGTGTATAGTAGACAGAGTTAAACATTTCTGGTAGGTCTACATTAAAGCATGCAATAATCAGAATTTTAACATCTTGTTCCAAGGACAATATACAAATAAGTTACAGACTCATTTCAGCATGTAGTAGATGGTTTAACATTTCTATTAGTTGGTTTATATGCAGTACATTGCAAGACTGAGAGTAGTACAGTATTTGTAAAAAAGAAGTAGAAAAAGTTGTTAAAGCATTATTTGTAGTAAGGTTATTCTGTGGTACTGTGTGATATTGGAGTTAGTACAGTATTTGAGAATAAAGTACAAAGGGTTTGAATACGAGTTCAATCTGACAAGCCCATGTGTTTGGAGTAGAGCAGCTATATACCTGGGTAACTAGAGGAAATTATTGGTGATCTTTGGTAGATGAATTCATGTGTGGGACAGCCTTGTTAACATATTCTGAACACTGAGGGGAGCAACTATGTCAAAGACTACAAAGATGTAAAGGTAAATCTAAGCAGCAGTGATTGTTTTTTCAAATTTTAGCACATAATTATATTTTCCTAATAATCTCTGTCATTGACTTGTGAAAAAGTAGGAATGCTAAAACAAATTCACAGTATAAAAACAGTATATACTTCTCTAAAGCAACCACTACATGGATCACAAACGCATCTAAAATAATACGCAGAGTCATAACAATCACATACTGAATAACTACACTGTTTTATTTAGCAGCTTAAGGAGTTTGCCAGCAGAATATCATGTACAAATAAATCAACGTGCTGGCCAGTGATTCATACTCAAAGGAAAGTACATTAGTTCTCATGAGAGCAGCTGAGAGTAAGAAATTAACAAATTCTTGGTTACAGTAAGGCTGTCCCACACAGCTATTTAAATACTTAATTCACACCACAAACCATCCAATCAGTTATTCACATCAATTAAAATAAATATTTTAACTTTCCTACTTAAAAAATACAATATACAGTTAAAAATCCCAAGTGAAACATTATTATAAATAAACATCTCAATACTCTTGCCTGACAATATATAGCATATGCAAATAAATTTAATTCATGTTTGTAAATTTTATCTGCCCTTCATTTCACACTATGGAGTGATATAGCATTATTTAGTCCTGGCTTCTTTGCAGCTTTCAAATGCACCTGACACATTAGTTATTTTTACTGTAGATGATAAAATGACAGTATTGGTGGTTTTTAGTATCTCTGATGAAGTCCATTTTTTACATCATAGATGAAAGCGCTAAGTTCAATAAATTGTATTCACAATGTTTTTTTTTTTTAATAAAAAAGTATACTACAATTATTTTCAATTGCTTTTGATGTTTAAAACCCCAATACTGTACACTTGGAGTGCAGAATTGTATTTTGTGGTGTTCAACTATTCGTACGTTAAAACCAGCTGTGTGGTTATAAGAATTTCACCTATCCAATCGCTGTATACTTGCCATGTCCTATTTGTACGCCATGCAGCTATCCATCTTATTAAGAGTACATCAGTAACTAATTGTTCTAACTTATTGATCAGTGTTTTGTGTATAACCCTGTCAAATGCTGAAATTACATCACAACACAATTTTTCATTCATTGCTGTTATTATATTGTTATATAATATTGTGTTGTAGGTGGTAATAGATCTAGTTTCAACATATGTCTACTGATACATGGCTTCAAGTCCCAACCTTTCAAGTTCTGATAATAACTGATCCAATATTACCTTCTCCATCATTTTTCCACAACATGAAAGTAGACTTAAGGGTCTATATAATCTGGGTTTGTCCTGCTCCCCTTTTTCTTAAAGATAGTGCATATATCCAATTTTGAGGAACCTCCCCATATTTATACAAATTAGTAAATAAAGGATATAACCTTACTGTAAAGTTCTTGTTAAAAGTTTTCTCAGGCCATCATTACTAATTCCGTGCCCTCACTGTGCTTTGTTTGGATCTAGTTTGCATAGTTCTTTTTCAGTATCTGAGGTTAAAATTATGCCAGTAGGAGGACAGCTCGTCACCCCCCAACACACACACACACACACACACACACACACACACACACACACACTTTGTGGAGTAAATATCTATAATCTGTAGTGTTTGAGAATGATTTTTTTTGAATCAACACAACTTATCAATTTGCATGTCTTTACTCCTTCCACACCTTATTCAGCTATAAAATGGTTTCCTATTATGCTAAATATCCTCATATAAACTTTCTTCAAATTTTTCATGATCTTGTCTTTATCTTGTCTCACACTGTGCTCAGTTTGTTTGTCCAGCTTGTTTATTTCAGTTGTCAAAGTTGTAGTTCAAAGTCATATTGCACCTCCCATACAAAAGGATACAGGTCACATAATGGCACGCTGTAGTACACACTCACATCATTCTCCAGGGGAGCAGGTTTTTTTGGATAAACATTATATTACCTCTTGGCCACTTCAGACAGTCTGTAATTGCAGTGCTGGATCGGAACAAATTTCTGTGTGACAGTGGGTAATCTTAACTTACAATTCATCATTGTAATAAGCATCTGTAGAACATGATGGTATCCAGTCTTGCAGAAGTAAATGAATGCAGTTTCCAGCATAATATGCACTAGGGCTATGTACAGTACTACATCATGGTAGTCAGTCTCCCAAAGTTCCATTCACGCTATGCTAACATTCAACATTGTCAAACCAGTGTACCACAGAAAAGCAACTGATCCCACATGGATCCATTAAGACCAGTACCAAGACCCATTATCTGTAATCAGGCAGTTTATACCAGCACATTGCATTCTTTCTATTTTTGTTAACATACTATCAAGTAAAGTTAAGAATAACACTTTAATATATGGTAAGAAACATAGGCCAAAGGTTCCTTTTGAAAGGATCCAAAAGAGATCTGTGAATAATTCTGATTTTACTAACCTTGTTCCTGTTGTATTCTTAAACCCACTAGTTCTTGATTTGACCACCCTTTAACTGATTAGACTTCAGTTACCCTCATTTTCATATCTTCCCACCCACTAACTGTACACTACAATACCCACAGCTTTAGCCACTTTTTCCAGCAATCTTAGAAATCTTTAATTAGTACCGCTACCTATCATTTCCTGCAAAATAACTAATTGGATAAAACATAACACACATCATCATTTGTCTGAACTTACCACATTGATGGTTCTTTAACAGCAGAAAATGTAGGTTTTGACTAGCAGTACTCATTTTTCATATTATATATATATATATATATATATATATATATATATATATATATATATAGGAAGGACCTTCATTTGGCTTAGGAACGCAGGCATATGAGCTAACTTCCAATGCCTTCATAAATGGTGGTTATTACTAGCTATTTATGAAATGCTTCATTCATGGACCATAAATATCTGTGATGCAATGTGTAAGTATGTAGAGTGTATTGGGGTTAAACTCTCAGCAGCTGCCCCACCCTGTCAGCACACACACCACCTACATATGCAGAGGTTCTGAAGGGTACAACAAAATAACCCTTGTCTGTACATCAAAACATAGATTCATAGGAGGTTAATAGGCTAATGGCCCTAGGGCCTTAAGCCTAGACATGCAATACCCTTGTTCTCTAGTTGACCATGATTACATGGTCATTGCTAGAAGAGTGAATCAGTGATCATCATTGACTGCACCTGTCCACGAGGTACACAGTTGCCACCTCCAGGGTGAATTTGTGGTATCCCATCAAATTGTCAATATTGCACTTAAGTAGGGTCACTGAGGAGCTCTGCTTCACATGAAGTGGGAGTTTATTCTAGAGGAGCAGCAATCTCTGAGAAACATATCTGTCTCACAAACATGCTCTGTTTATGTCACAGACTAGGTTAAGATCCCTGGAGCAAGTCACTCTTGTCGCATTTGATTTGCAGACAAGTAGCATTTCCATTAAGGCAAGGTCAGAGATTGCTCTGTAGGCCAGGCACATGTCTCCTCTCAGTAGCCTGTAGGATGCAGAGTAGAGAGACAGGGCCTTCAATATTTCTGTGCATGTCATGTTTTGAAGGCCCTAAATTTTCTTGGTTAGAAACCTCTGTGGTCCCTCCAGTTGTTGTAGGTGTCTGGTCAGGTACATGCAAAAGGGAGCATTGTACTCAGTTAGTGGTCTAATGAGGGTCAAATATAGAGGAGTTATAACATCCTTAGTCTTGGATGTGATGCCCTTATGAGATGCACAACATGGAAGGCTTTCCTTACCACTATGGAGACATGGTGATCGTAGGTATAAATTGTCATCAACCTGTGTTCCCAAGTCTCCTACCACTGTGTTTGAGCTTAGAGGGGGTGCTATCTCTAATGTAATTTGCAGTGGCCACTTCTTTGTCAAAGGGGATAATGATGCACTTTTTTGCATTTAGTTTTAGACCATGACTCTGGCACTAATCATTAGTATGCATTAGCCCCTTTTGTAATATTTAAACATCGTTGGGGGACGCAGTGATTGCACAAAGTTTGCAGTCATCTTTGAACTTGATAAGCCACAGGCCATCTACTTTCACCTGGACGTCAGAGAAGTAGATTCTAAATAGTAGAGGGCCCAGCAATGATCCCTGTGGTACACCATTGGTAACTAGTCTTTTGGTGGAGGTGGAGACCCCAACCTACAATATACTTTGTCGGTGAGCCAGTTTGCTACTCTTCTAGTGACATATGGATTAATCTCCAACTGAGAGAGTTTCTCAATGATACCCGAGTGGGGGATTTTGTTGAATGCCTTGGCTAAGTAAAGATAGGTGATATGTACTGCTATTCCCTCATCCAGGGCTTTAGTGACATTCTAGAAGTCCACCAGGTTTAATAAGCATGCCCTGCCCTTAAAGCCAAACCTAGTTGGGTCAAGAATTTGGAGGTCACCTATGTTCTTGTTGATAAGGTCCATGATGATTCTTTCCACGGTCTTGCAGATAAGGTTAGTTAGGCTTATGAGTCTGTAGTTCCCAGGTCAGTTGATGGACCCCCTTTGTGTAAGGGGATTACTGTTGCTGTTCTCCACTCTGCTGGAACAAAGACAATGCTCAGGCTATGGTTGAGGAGAGTGCCAAGTGATTCCACTAGTTCTTGTTTTAGACTGTTTAGTAAGCAGCCTGGGATGTTATCTGGTCCCATAGAGGCTGTGTTTTTGGCCTTGGACAGGGCAGATATTACCTGCTTTTTGGTGATGGTAGGTAGTGGACTGGTGATAGGGATGCTTTGGGGTGCATCAGGTGGGGACAGGGGGGTGAAATTTGTGGTAATTCTGTCTGCCAGCAGGTTGGAAATTTCTTCAGGTTCAGTATGAGTAGTACCTTCCACAATCAGTTCGGCACATAGCTGAGCATTCCCTTTAAGATTTCATACATAGCTAAAAAAAAAAAAAGTCTTAGGATTGTCTTTAGCTGGAGATGCCAATTTAGCCTCATAATTGGCTTTAGGGAACTTTAGAAGAGATCTGATTTGCTTGTTCAAGCTGTGGAAGGTATTCTTCCTCTGGTGAGTAAGTTCCCTCTTGTTCTTGGATAACAGTTTTTTCCTTTCGTTATATAACCTACTTATACTTGAGGTCCACCAGGGTGGTCTGTTTCTTCAGGAGGACCTAGTTTTGATCATGACAAGTACATCTGAGTCTATACAGTTATTTAATTGTCTGTAAAGAACATTTGTGTACTCCTCTGCATAGGAGTCATTGTTGGCTGAATTAGCAGGGTGTTTGAAACTTTTTATACCTTTGCTTAGTAGGCTAAAATTTGCTTTGGAGAAATTTTTCAGTTTATTTGCTCCTGTGGGGGTGTAAAGTCTAATTTTTACTTCAAATGGGACAGATTTATGGTCTGACCTCACCAGGGAAGGCAACATATAGGAGGGAGTACAGCGACCCCCCCCCCCATGTTGGTGAGTACAAGGGGCCTGAATGCCCTAGAACTGGTAGAGGTGCAGACTAGCTGTTCCAGAGCATTTATTAACAAAGTCCAGAAACTCAGGTCAGCTGCATTTCTGCTCAAGTATGTTGTCCAATCTATGAAAGGATAGTTTAAATTTCCCATGACCAAAGCGTTTGGCTGTACAGGGAATGATTCTATCAAGATCAGGTAGTCCGTGTGTTTCTCTTTTTCATGATGGGGGCAAGCGATGATGTGCTAGGTTGTTTTAATTTTACCTAGAGTAGCTCCAGACTCTCGTACTGTTTAGCCAGTCTCAAGGTGTATTTGGATTAAATGAAGATGGGCATACCTCCACCTTTGGTTCTTTCACACTCATTTTAGGGTCTGAAAATGTGGAAGGCATTGTAGCCTTGCATGGCCGAGGTGCA